>NC_048571.1:17155840-17455840 GCF_013265735.2 Oncorhynchus mykiss
CACTGTGTCTCACAAAGACACAGCGGTTTGAACCAAAAATCTCAAATTTAGACTCATCAGACCAAAGGACAGATTTCCACCGGGTCTAATGTCCATTGCTCATGTTTCTTGGCCCAAGCAAGTATTTTCTTATTGGTGTCCTTTAGTAGTGGTTTCTTTGTAGAAATTGGACCATGAAGGCCTGATTCACACAGTCTCCTCTGAACAGTTGATGTTGAGATATGTCTGTTACTGGAACTCTGAAGCATTTATTTGGGCTGCAATTTCTGAGGCTGGTAACTCTAATGAACGTACCTCTGCAGAAGAGGTAACTCTGGGTCTTCCTTTCCTGTGGAGGTCCTCATGAGAGCCAGATTCATCATAGCGCTTGATGGTTTTTGCGACTCCACTTGAAAAAACTTTAAAAGTTCTTGACATTTTCCGGATTGACTGACCTTCATGTCTTAGTAATGATGGACTATTGTTTCTCTTTGCTTATTTGAGCTGTTCTTGACATATGGACATGGTCTTTTACCAAATAGGGCTATCTTCTGTATACCACCCCTACCTTGTCACAACACAACTGATTGGATCAAACACATTAAGAAGGAAAGAAATTACAACAATTAACTTAACAAGGCACACCTGTTAATTGAAATGCTTTCCAGGTGACTACCTCATGAAGCTGGTTGAGAGAATGCCAAGAGTGTGTAAAGCTGTCAAGGCAAAGGGTGGCTACTTTGAAGAATCTCAAATATAAAATATATTTTGATATGTTTAACACTTTTTTTGGTTACTACATGATTCCATATGTTTTATTTCATAGTTTTGATGTCTTCTATTATTGTACAATGTAGAAAATAGTAAAAATAAAGAAAAACCCTTCAATTAGTAGGTGTCCAAACTTTTGACTGGTACTGTAGTTAAAAGCTAATTCAAGACAAGTGCAGGTAATTGTTTTAGTTCTATATATTTTTGTAGTTACTCCTATGCCATGTAAAGCCTTTTTAGATGTTTCCAAAGCCCCTGTAGTAGAAGTATACACTCCATCATTGTGCGCTGAACAACCACATTGCACGCTGAACAACCACATTTCATGTGCCCTCCTAGACTGGTGGTGGCGGTAGAGGAGGCCTTCACACACATCAAGCGCATGCAGGAGGAAGAGCAGAAGAAAGCCCCCGGGGACGTAATGGACCCCCGCGAGGCCGCCCAGGCCATCTTCCCCTCCATGGCCCGCTCCTTGCAGAAGTACCTCCGCACCACCAGGCAGCAGCACTGCCACAGCATGGAGAGCATCCAGCAGCACCTGGCCTTCTGCATCACCAACAACATGACACCCAAGGTGACCAAGTGTTCTCATCAGTGGAGGCTGGTGGGAGGAGAAATCGGAGGACAAGCGGATTGTAATGGCTGGAATGGAATAGTTTGGGATTTCATTCCATTCCAGCCATTACAATGAGCCCGTCCACCATCATCCCCCACTGGTTTTGACCAACTCCTTTGAGTGGCACCTTACTTGCATAGTAGTAACAAATAATTATGTTATTGGGAAAGTGCTAACTCCTCTCCTCATAGGCCTTCCTGGAGAGTTACCTGACCCCCGGGCCCACCTTGCAGTATGGCCGCGAGCGCTGGCTGGCCCGGCAGTGGACTCTGGTCAGTGAGGTGTCGGTCACCAGTGGCCTCAAGGAGGGCGCCATCTTCCTCCTCAAGTGCATAGACTTCAGCCTGGTGGTGACGGCCAAAAGGATCCCCTACATCCAGCTTTCAGAGGAGTTCATCGACCCCAAGTCGCACAAGTTCGTCCTGCGGCTACAGTCAGAGACCTCTGTGTAGAACTGGACAACTGTTTTTACCACCACACACCTTTTTTTAGTTTTGTTTTCAAAATGTTTTTATTTTGGGTTTGCAGTTTTATTTTATTTTTGGATTTTTATATTATATATGAATATATATGTTACACATGTTGGAATATATTATCATTTTTATCTATGGTTTACCTGGTTTGAGTTAATATTTTTTTTAAATGTTTTAAAAAATATACACCGGTGATGAATTTGACTTGTCTTGCATGCACACACAGAAGATTGAACTGGACTCTGTGGAGATGGAACTGTAGATGAACAATGTGTGCACACAACTGCATATGTGTCAATGTCTATGAACACAATCAGTTGTTCCACTTCTGAAAGACTGATGCAGAGCTCAAGACAAGGAATTGTTTTAATTCCATGACTCCAGACAGAAAGTGGAGACCGAAGGAGGGGGACGGCCATTTTGACATCTCACCAAAGAGTCAAATGACACTACTGTTGCCATGGACATTCCTTCATTCCCCCTCAGCCAAACCACTACAGATGGTGAACTGCCACTATTTAACTTCTGGACAAAATGTATATTTTAACACAACCGTCTCAGGCCTGTCTGCTGTTCTGAAAATATAGCTACTTAATTGTCTTTTTTTTTTAATGTTACATGCACATGTTCTCTACATCTGTATATTGATTATGTATAAACACATTGTGATATAATGGTGTTTTAAGTCTATGCGTACTGGGTCAATCTCCCTCCCATTTCCTTATATCCCGATCTGTGGGTGTACAGAGCAAGACATGAATATCGGTGGCATTCATTGTTATTCTGATATTTTAAAAAACAACCTTGTTTAAGCTGTTATTGGTGATGTTAAATAGAAATTCTAATTCAATGCCAATTTATACGATTACCCCCCCCCCCCCCCCCCAAGGCTGAAGTCCTTCAATCTCCAGGGGATCTGTTAAAAAATATATATATATTTTTAGACCTCAAAGTGTGTACTGTAGTACGGCTTATGCATTCAGCAGCACTTTCCCAGGCGCAATGTCGCAATACAACAGCATGTTATACTGCAGTACATCTCATCCACAAGCCAGCGCTCTCTTTAGCCAGGTTATTCTGTACTATACAGGACTATGTTCTTTTATAAGTACTACTGTCAACACGGGCTCAGAATGGTCCATCCATATCCCAAATTAACTTATGTAACATTTTCAACATACCATTATACACTCATGGCTGGTTTGTAAAGCGGAGCTCTTCAAACGTATTAGGAATCCCATAGGATCCTGATTGCTGATGTAAGTCAATATTTCCAGCTTCTGTAATGGATTTTGGAGATGTGCTGCTGTCTCGTTCCACTCTTACATTTTTCAGAGGATGGTCCCACTTCCCAGCGTAGTCATATTTTGATAACGTGTCCATTAAGGACCCTGTATTTGCTGAAACTTAAGTTACCTTTTTATAAAGCGACACATTCATTCCCTGCATATATCTCTTCTCAGGGTTCAGGCTTTCCTTTATATCATGCTTCCTTTGCCTGCACTCCGGGAGAGAAGATACACAGATACAACTAATGTATGACACTGATTTGGACCACAGCCTCAATCTGCCTGTGTACCTTGTACACGGTACGCAGAACTCTATTCAGAACCGTGCTTCTACACCTGCATTGTTTGGGGTTTTAGGCTGGGTTTCTTTACAGCACTTTGAGATATCAGCTGATGTAAGAAGTATGAGTATGGTACTAGGGGGTGAAGAGGAGCCTCCCTTGTAACTCACCCGTCTGGTTCATCTTCTAATACAATGTTATCAAGCGAGATATCATGTTGAGCCGTGAATCTGGGGACCTGATAGCTTTGAGTCTGTTCCTTATTTAAAAGGATGAACATACAAATCACTCATGACATCAGAATCCTATATTCTCCCCAAGTGAATGTGGGTGGCAGATTGAGATCCATCCAGGATGAATTGTTTCAGAGGTGATCAGGATCCTATCTACTTAAGATCTCATAAATCCCCATGTAGAATGGACTTCCGGTTTGTCGAGGTCCTCCACGGTATTACAGCTCTGCATGTCATTCATGAAAACAAAACTGTCCGTGGGCGCCCCCTGGCAGACAAACCAGAAGGTGTCAGACTTTGGTATGGCAAGGGGTTACTGTTGGGTGCTGACACATTCACTAACAAACGCATGGTGCCGTGGCAGGTTATACACAAACCATTTTTAACGGTCAGCATGTGGCTCATAAAAGCCACTTGGAAATGCAACTCTCTTTGTTTTCTCAGTCGTCATGAAAACATTTTTTTATACTTATAGCACTGGGAGTCTTTTGTACCCATAATTGATGGACTTTGTCTTTACACTGTATGTATTTATGTAGCTAAGCGTGTGCACATGCCATTCCCTTATCACATGCTCATCAGCCTTCCCTGTACTGACCGCAGATTGACGTTTATTGGGATTAGTCTTGCCCTGGAGGCAGAACTGAGCGATTTCCGCTAGATGTTCCAGTGGCAAAGTCAAATTGTCTGTATGGCAAAAATGAATCAAAACAAAAAAATAGCTTTTTGTTCTTAATTTAAGGTTAGTGTTAGCAGTGTGGTTAAGATCATGCCTTTGTGCCTGTGCCAGCTAGTGACCACTCTGTAGAGCTGCCTCCGGTACAGGAGTCATCCCAATAAATGCTAACCTGGGTATTGACCTCTGTCATGGTTTGCTGGCCTGGTCACAGATCTGTTTGTGCTGTCAGGTTCTGCTAACCTGGCAGTAACTGATCTGCGACCAGGCTAAAGGTTAGCCAGGTTGCACCCATACTGTAGACCTCTGCTTTTTACTGACCTGACAACGCATTGTAATCAATGTGTCAATTTCACTATACAACATAGGCATTTGTGTAAAATAAACATTTGTATGAACATTTATTAACTGGCTCTAAGAAGGACTGTTTTTCAAGCATTCCATTGAAATAATATTTTTTTGGACCACACAACTATATCCTAGGCATGTCTGTGGTCCTAGGGTGGTTATAGGTGCGACAATGAGTGCCGTTGGTACTAAGAAATCTCTTGTATTGACTGTCACCCAGGCAGAGAACGTGAAATGACCATTACTTGTTGCCTCTTCTGTGAAGGCTCAATAAGGAGCTGTCAGTGTGTATAATTGTCCAGACTAGAGTTCCACTACTTTATAAATTATTACAGTGCAGCCAGACTACCCACAAGTACCACAGTGTGTTATGACCTATTAACTGTCAAACCCCATTTTTAAACATTCTGATCTGTCATCGCCCATTAACAGTTTGATCCTGCTATATGAGCCAAATGTCACCTTTTTGGGTTATTTTGGGGCTGGCTGGTTGTTGTCATGGTGCCCATAGTAATTGGCTTGCTGTCAGGCTCACAGTGGGGCGCCACACAGCTTTGTGGGTAAATGAATGTGTGCAGCGGCGACGCACGTGACCTCATCCCCCGAAAACTAGCTGCGGGCCCACCTGTCACTACTCATCTATCACCGGTTTAACCCTCGCTTCTCCTTCGCTCTCCAGAAGAGCCACAGAAATACATTGTCAAGAGTGTGGAGAGGAAACGAGAAGCATTTGCATCTAAATGGAATGTTTTTTTTTCTCATACTTTCCCTCGTTTGGTTTTGTAATGACTTGGTGATGTGTGCTGGCCTGGCTGTGTGCAGACCGACTGAAGCAGAGGGGAGAGATCAGTGGTATTTTGTTCTCACAGCCTGCTCTGAGTCGGGCCTTTTGGGCTTTGGGCTCTGCTGAACAAGATCAGTTCTGGGTAGGGCAGATCTTTAGTACTACCCTGTGCTCACAGAGTCTGATGAAGCTCTCCTGACCAAGGAGCTTGACTCTGAAACACATCAGGAATACACACTGAAAGGACCTATGCAGCTGTTTTTATCACAATATCAAATTATTTCTGAGTAACAATTAAGTACCTTACTCTGATTATTTTCAATTAAATTGGTCGAAAATAAACAAAAATAGCAAAGGGCAATTTCTCAAGCAAGAATTTACTGTAGCTGGAACTATATGGGAGTGGTCTGAGAGGGGAGGGGAAAACAGAAAATTGGCTGTTATTGGCAGAGGTTTGAAACTCTTTCTTATTGGTCTATTAAATGAGAAGTTTGCTTATTCACAACAAAATCTATTTTTTAAAATGTAAATTCCATGTTATAGAAGGGTCCAGACACTTTTTTGCAATTTCACTTGTTTTTGAGAAAAGTACACAGTATGGGGGCTCTGAAAAAAACACAAACAAAGGCCCCAAAAACATTCAGAACTTTAACTGCAACATTATATTCCGTTTTGTTGCGACTCAAGCGATATCTCTCCTTCCATTCCAGCAGGAGGCTACACGGAGAATGGAACAGCTGGGTAGGGGAAACGTTGCATGGAATATAACGCTGTGGATAATGTTCGGAATGACAATTTAACGTGTGCAACATCTAAACACCTGCATCACGATACTGAGCGCGTTTCCGTTTCTAAAATTACATATTTGGGTGTTTTTGGAGCATTTGTTCATGTTTTTTTAGAGGCCCCGTACTGCACAACGATGATGAGGAAGTGAATCGTTGCTTGGGGTAAGTTTTTTTTTTTTAAACTAGTGAAATCACCTTAAATAACCTGAAACATTACAATTACATTGAGATTTGGTTGTAAAAAAGCCAACTTCTTTAACTATATAATTTACTGCATCCCACCAAAACAGGCTGAAATTTCAGGTGGTCTTTTCAAGTAGTGTTTACACTAAAATAGCATCTTTCACAATTTCACAGTATTATTCCAACCTCGTGGAAATGTATATAAAACACAGGAAATCACATTTTTGATTTTACTGGACCTTTAACTGTGCACTAATAGTGGCAGGTGCACATACAGTGCCTTCGGAAAGTATTCCGACCCCTTGACTTTTTCCACTTTTTTGTTACATTACAGCTTTATTCTAAAATTGATTAAATTGTGACGAAGCAATAATAGGTTTAGACAGTTAAAAAAATATATATATTAGCAAAAATATCACATTTACGTAAGTATTCAGACCCTTTGCTCAGTACTTGGTTGAAGCACCTTTGGCAGCGATTACAGCCTCGAGTCTTCTTGGGTATGACGCTACAAGCTTGGCACACCTGTATTTGATGAGTTTCTCCCATTCTTCTCTGCAGATCCTCTCAAGCTCTGTCAGGTTGGATGGGGAGCGTTGCTGCACAGCCATTTTCAGGTCTCTCCAGAGATGTTCGATCGGATTCCGGGCTCTGGCTGGGCCACTCAAGGACATTCAGAGACTTGTCCCGAAGCCACTCCTGCGTTGTCTTGGCTGAGTGCTTAGTGTCATTGTGCTGTTGAAAGGTGAACCTTTTCCCCAAATCTGAGGTTCTGAGTGCCCTGGAGTAGGTTTTCATCAAGGATCTCTCTGTACTTTACTCCATTCGTCTTTGCCTCGATACTGACTAGTCTCCCAGTCCCCGCCGCTGAAAAACATCCCCACAGCATGATGCTACCACCACCATGCTTCACCGTAGGGATGGTGCCAGGTTTCCTCCAGGCGTGACGCTTGGCATTCTTTCATCTCCACAGAGGAACTCTGGAGCTCTGTCAGAGTGACCTTCAGGTTCTTGGTCACCTCCCTGACCAAGGCCCTTCTCCCCTGTTTGGTCGGTGGCCAGCTCTAGGGACCTGCACCTGAGCTCAATTTCGAGTTTCATAATACTTATCTAAATAAGCTATTTCTGAACCTGTTTTCGCTTTGTCATTATGGGGTATTGTGTGTAGATTGAGGAATTGGTTTGATTTGATCCATTTTAGAATAAGGCTGTAACGTAACAAAATGTGGAAAAAGTCAAAGGGTGAATACTTTCCGAAGGCACTGTAACTCTGCCCCTCAATCAATCGTCTCTTTTTCTTTGATTTTGTACCTGCAATAAACCTTTAAGTCCCCCACAAAAAATGAACAAGTGTTAGGGCCACACTGTTGAGCTGATAGAGGTAATCTCCATCCAGCCTCATTCTCTACCTACTCTTATCCTCTATCTTAGGGCCATGTCTAGAAATGATTCTAGCTAACCCTAAAATAAAAAAACCTAACCCTTTTCCTAACATTAACCTAATTCTCCTAACCTGCTGCGTAAATTCTCCTAAACCAGCTCCGGAAAGTCCATTTGAACAAAAGCTGTATCCCTTCTCGACCAAACCCTTCCTTAATCCCATCTTCCATAGAGCTTGTGCTGGACACTGAATAACCCAGCCCCTGAACTACATGCCAGCCGCTCGTTGCATTTACTTCAGCCATTATTCATGTTGAACATCACGTTTTGTCATGACACGGGTATCAATAAAACTGAAGGCCCTGGAGACCCTCACTGGGGGCCACAACCATAATTCAGACACTCATTCTGGTCTTAAGTGTTTTCATTCCCTGGTTCCCTTGGTGCAGGGAGAACATGCAGTCATCTGTCCTGTCTCCTGCGGATACAACCTCTTAGCTCCTCCACCACATCCCTTCAGCCATAGCATGGCATGTTTATGCATTTTGCCATAATCCAAACATACCGTCTGCATACCACAGCATATGAGTAGCTGGAGGGGGGTGGTTTTAACTGAATCTCTCATTATTCATTTATACCCAGTAACACCGATTCACCCAGAGTGTGTGTATGTTAAGTGTATGTGGTTGCGGTTGTGGGGTGGGCTGCCTGTGCTTCTCACCCTGTATTAGGACTAACGATGTTGCATTATTCAGAACGGTTTGAATAATTCATAGTGAGAAGTGTATAGCCAGAGAGGATGCTGGTCAGGACTCTGGCTGGCAGTGTGAGATCTGACCTCAGTATTTGATTATTTTTTATTTAACTAGGCAAGTCAGTTAAAAACAAATCCTTATTTACAATGACGGCCTACCCCGGTGAAACCTGGACAACGCTGGGCCAACTGTGTGCCGCCCTATGGGACTCCCATCATGGCCAGATGTGATGCAGCCTAGATTCAAACCAGGTACTGCAGTGATGCCTCTTGCACAGAGATGCAGTGCCTTAGACCACTGCGCCACCCAGAAGCCCCTGTAATGACGGGCCTGAAGCGCACTCTCTCACACACCCACACACTCGCGCACACACACAGGTGGAAACCCAGTTGTCGTACTTAAGTAAAAGTAAAGATACCTTAATAGAAAATGACTGAAGTAAAAGTTAAAATAATTTGTTTTTGAAATATACTTAAGTATCGAAAGTTAAAATATAAATCATTTCAAATTCCTTACATTAAGCTAACGGCACCATTTCTTGTTCTTTAAATTTACGGATAGCCAGGGGGGGGGGGGGGGGGGGGGGGGTTATAGGAGGACTGGCTCATTGTAATGGCTGGAATGGAAGCAATGGAACGGAGTCAAACGTGGTTTTTATATGTTTGATATCGTTCCATTTATTCCATTCCAGCTATTACAATGAGTCCACCCTCTTATAGCTCCTCCCACCAGCCTCCACTGGTACACACACGTCACACACATCCACACCCAAAACCTTTAGGTTACATTACATTTATTCATACACAATCACATAATTATACAATCAAGTATTTATGGAATCAAGACAACACAACCTGGACTCATAAGAACCTTTACAATCCTTTGCCATAAAGAAGCTTTAGCTTTTTTGCAGTTTATTTCACAGTCTAATTAAGTATTTACGTGCTATGGTCTGAGAAATTGCATGGTAACAATTGGTTATTTTAGTGCTTCTAGTACAAAGAACTGAACACTGCAGATATCACTGCAGATACCTGGTATCATGTAGTAAAGCTATACATGGACTTTATCTTTAAATAAATCCCAAAGAAACCAGGCGTTTACCATTCGATAATTCTCTATAACTACCATTTTACCCTACAATTTTCATGAAAATACAAGATAAAATACCAGACTGTTCAATGAAACATGCAATCTCTGCTGGACTGCAGGTTAGTCACTGTCATCATGGTCGTCATAGTCATCACCATGATCATCATGATCGTCACTCTGGTGCCTCTCCTCCCTGTCAACCGCGTCATAATCGTCCTTCACATCATCGTCATCCTCAGTGTTGACCTTCCCAGACAGCACGTCTTCGATCCAGTCCTCCAGTTCCTCAGCTGTGGGCAGGTCTTCATCGTTGGACATGTCCAGCCAGACACTGTCCGCCTGCCACAGTGGGGATCAAAGTTCAACCACTGGCCACCTCATCCAATTCAATTTTGTCTTCAGCTCAAGAGGTAATACAGAGTCTATTGTAATGAGATGTCCAGAGGTGTTATCTTACCATTACGTTGAACCAACAGGTGGAACACAACTTAAGTTAAAGGAGAGCTCAACTTACGTCTGTCACGTTCACAACTCCAATCTGAGGCTTAAACAGGTTCACCTTGAAGGTCTTCTCCCAGTATGTGGTCAGCTGGATCGGAGAGACAGACAAGGCATTGGTGCAGTTTATAAAGCTGACCAAGCACACCAGATGAAATAGGTCATCATATACAGTATGATGGTGTGTGTGGGGTCAGAGGTCATACCAGTGGGAAGTCATCAGGGTCTATCCACACTATACTGAGCTCAGGGTTGTTGGTGTTGTCTCTGGCCACGTCTTTCAGGATCTCCAGGAACTCATAACCATCTGGAGAAATCAGATGGACAGCTTAGAGATATTTGTACACACCCATTTGTGTGTCTATCCATGTACTGTGTTAAATATGGAATCCACATTAGGGGAAACGGCGCCACTGTCCGCCCCAGCACCTTTGTTATTATTTTTATTGTGTGGCCAAAGAGGAAATTGCAGTACATATTCTGCTGTTCTATCTGTTGTTTTCAATAACATCTTTGTTGTTGTAACATTCCAAACGGACGTTGCAGTTTCACCATTTAAGGATTCCAGCTTTACAAATGAGAAAATAAAAGATCAACAAACCTGGGTCTTCCTCCTCAGCAAAGGCTACAATGTGGATCCCATCCAGGTTATCCTCCTGGGAAAGGGACGTTGAATTTGTAATGGGTACACATATAATACCACCAGTATAATTCCCTTTTCTCAGGGAGAGGTACAGTAACACTGTAGGTAACTCACCCACGTCTCAAACATGTCCTCTGCACGCAACTTTCTCAGAGTCGCCCTGCGTAAGACAGACCGCAGCCACACAACATTTCAAGAATATCCAACAGTAAACTGGGTCATCTATATGAGATCAGGAAGAATAGCAGTGATGATATGAAAAATGACTGGATTCTAATGATCCATCTGCACCAACGGGAGAAGTTAGAACCACAGAACTAAAGGGTCGCACACATCGCGTTGAATGTGGATCTCCTGTTCAAGTCTGACTGACAACATTTTCTACATGTAAAATCGGTTTGCACACGGTTCACTCTCGGGAGGCAAACGCTATTGGTGTTCAAGCCCTTAAATTAAATATTTATTCGGGTTACCTTTTGTGTTGGTGGACAAACTCCACTATCTCCATCTCTGAGAGTTGCCTGCCAGGGAGGATGGCTGGTTCCTCCATGAAGGGCTCATAGAAGTTCACCTCGTTCATCTTCAGAGAAAGGTGCTTCGCCGTCTGCATCACAACACACATACTTATCCATCACTGCTGTTGTGTCGAAACTGACCTCGATACTGTCTACACGCACACAGGTTTGACTTGATTCAGGTTTGTGGAGTGTACTGTACTTACAGCTTTGTCGAATGTGGCAAAGAACTTGATGTAGGGCTGAAACCGCTCTGAGGCCTCCTGGAACGCCTTGTAGTCTGATAGAATGGAAGAAGAGGAAGAGAGAGAGAAAGAAAGAGATTACAGTTTGGCAGGATTGCATTCAAAACTCATCTTCCTTCAGAAAGCTATGTGATCAGGAAAACAAGGGTTGACATTCAATTTCAATTTCCCAGCGTAATCTCTCTCCCTCCTCCTCCTCAGTAACAGAACCATTTTACATCCAGCTTCTGAGGCGCCAGGCTATCCTCTCAATAAGCCCCAAGGTCACGGCCGTAGGACCTACAATCTTCTCTCCGAAATAGGATTTTTCCTAATAAAAGCTGCATCACGCCTCTGTCAAATATGAGATTTTATCTTCCCTTCTCTCGTTTCTCTGTTTCTTCTTTGGAGCAGCACTGTCTATAATTGCTCTCGACCTATTAGACAGAGAACTAGAAACTATTAAAAGCCTCTCAGGAGGCAAGAAGGAGTGTAGATCAGCCCAGAGCAAAGTGTCTTTATAGCATCTGGCTTAATGGCTATTTGCCTCTATTAGGTCCTATGTGGAGTAGTGAGCTTCTGGGGAGTATTGGGCAGGAACAGCAGGGAGATTTTAAGGGGGCTGATTTGGACAGCTGAAGTATGAAACCACACTGAGACGAGTGCACCTTAAAGCAAGAGACAATTTCTCACTCCCATGAGTTCTTCACACAATTCACTTGTTTGACTCGTGTGAACAGGCCATCTCATAATGCATGCTTTGGCTTACACAGACTCACATGAGTCCTCTCCCTTGAAGTAACCAATGAGGCGTATGTCTTCCTCCATCCTCTCAAAGGCCCTCAATTCCATAGGATTACTGATGAGCTCCACTGGGTCCTCCAACACCTATGAGGCAGAGCAGCACAACAGCATGGCCATTCATTAACACAGTGGGAGAGAGTGGGCTGTGATGAGTGAGTTGCCTTTAATAACAGAAAAGTTGCCACTTGTACCAGGCAAAAAGCATTGCTTGTACTGTACATGAGCAACAGAAGTTTACTCCTTGCGTTTATCTTTTATTCATTTATCATGTTTCCTCTCTACTCCCTTCAAACTACACCACCAGCTGTATTTACCAGTTACAACATCCCTTCAAACTACACCACCAGCTGTATTTACCAGGTACAACATCACTTCAAACTACACCACCAGCTGTATTTACCAGGTACAACATCCCTTCAAACTATACCACCAGCTGTATTTACCAGTTACAACATCCCTTCAAACTATACCACCAGCTGTATTTACCAGTTACAACATCCCTTCAAACTATACCACCAGCTGTATTTACCAGTTACAACATCCCTTCAAACTATACCACCAGCTGTATTTACCAGTTACAACATCCCTTCAAACTATACCACCAGCTGTATTTACCAGTTACAACATCCCTTCAAACTATACCACCAGCTGTATTTACCAGTTACAACATCCCTTCAAACTATACCACCAGCTGTATTTACCAGGTACAACATCCCTTCAAACTATACCACCAGCTGTATTTACCAGTTACAACATCCCTTCAAACTACACCACCAGCTGTATTTACCAGTTACAACATCCCTTCAAACTATACCACCAGCTGTATTTACCAGGTACAACATCCCTTCAAACTATACCACCAGCTGTATTTACCAGTTACAACATCCCTTCAAACTACACCACCAGCTGTATTTACCAGGTACAACATCCCTTCAAACTATACCACCAGCTGTATTTACCAGTTACAACATCCCTTCAAACTATACCACCAGCTGTATTTACCAGTTACAACATCCCTTCAAACTACACCACCAGCTGTATTTACCAGTTACAACATCCCTTCAAACTATACCACCAGCTGTATTTACCAGTTACAACATCCCTTCAAACTATACCACCAGCTGTATTTACCAGTTACAACATCCCTTCAAACTACACCACCAGCTGTATTTACCAGTTACAACATCCCTTCAAACTATACCACCAGCTGTATTTACCAGTTACAACATCCCTTCAAACTACACCACCAGCTGTATTTACCAGTTACAACATCCCTTCAAACTATACCACCAGCTGTATTTACCAGTTACAACATCCCTTCAAACTATACCACCAGCTGTATTTACCAGTTACAACATCCCTTCAAACTACACCACCAGCTGTATTTACCAGTTACAACATCCCTTCAAACTATACCACCAGCTGTATTTACCAGTTACAACATCCCTTCAAACTATACCACCAGCTGTATTTACCAGTTACAACATCCCTTCAAACACGAACTCTGCTTCTTTTCCCAGGAAAGACAAGGGGGAGAGGACTTAGTGTTCTCCTGCTGAGCCTTGTATTACATTGCAGCATTTACATATCATCTAACGAGGCAGAGGCTGTTCATTTTTTATAACATGATGAGCTAGGAAGTCTTCTCCCCTTGCGGTTCTATCCCTCTTACACTGGAGGAAGAGACACTTCCCTCTTCCTGCTGTCTTCCACCTCCCTCTTACCACTCTCTCCCATGTCCCACTTCCCTCTTCCCTCTCTCTTCTACCTCCCTCTTCCCTCTCTCTCTCCCTCTCCTACCTCTCTCTCCTACTTCCCTCTCTACTACCTCCCCCGTCCACCTCTCCTACCTCCCTCTCTCTCCTACCTCCCTCTTCCTCCCTCTTCCTCCTACCTCCCTCTTCCCTCTCTCTCCTACCTCCCTCTTCCCCTCTCTCCTACCTCCCTCTCCTACCTCCCTCTTCCCTCTCTCTCCTACCTCCCTCTCCCTCCTACCTCCCTCTTCCCTCTCTCTCCTACCTCCCTCTCCCTCCTACCTCCCTCTTCCCTCTCTCTCCTACCTCCCTCTTCCCTCTCTCTCCTACCTCCCTCTCCCTCCTACCTCCCTCTTCCCTCTCTCTCCTACCTCCCTCTTCCCTCTCTCTCCTACCTCCCTCTCCCTCCTACCTCCCTCTTCCCTCTCTCTCCTACCTCCCTCTTCCCTCTCTCTCCTACCTCCCTCTTCCCTCTCTCTCCTACCTCCCTCTTCCCTCTCTCTCCTACCTCCCTCTTCCCTCTCTCTCCTACCTCCCTCTTCCCTCTCTCTCCTACCTCCCTCTTCCCTCTCTCTCCTACCTCCCTCTTCCCTCTCTCTCCTACCTCCCTCTTCCCTCTCTCTCCTACCTCCCTCTTCCCTCTCTCTCCTACCTCCCTCTTCCCTCTCTCTCCTACCTCCCTCTCCCCTCTCTCTCCTACCTCCCTCTTTCTCCTACCTCCCTCTTCCCTCTCCCTCCTACCTCCCTCTTCCCTCCCCTTTGATCCTACTCACATCCAGCAGGAATTCCACCAGCGTGTCTGCTGAGAATTCCCCGTCAAACTCGATCACACGGTCGTCCTTGAAGATGTACAGACTGCCCTCCTCCTCCAAACCTGAGAGCCCAGAGGAAAGGAGGATTCAGGAAGCATTGGTGACTGAGTGCCAACTGGAAAACAAGCCTTGACAATTACCTATTTTGTAGAGATCATGGTATTTTGATATTTTTGATGTAAAGGATTAGTTCAGAAGCCTTGTTTCCATATTCGTGTTTTGTGACCAGGGATTTGCCTGACCATATGACCTGACCAGGAATATGAACTCAGCAAAAAAAGAAATGTCCTCTCACTGTCAACTGTGTTATTTTCAGCAAACATAACATGTGTAAATATTTGTATGAACATAAGATTCAACAACAGACATAAACTGAACAAGTTCCACAGACAAGTGACTAACAGAAATGGAATAATGTGTCCCTGAACAAAGGGGGGGGGGGGGTAAAAATAAAAAGTAACAGTCAGTATCTGGTGTGGCCACCAACTGCATTAAGTACTGCAGTGCATCTCCTCCTCATGGACTGCACCAGATTTGCCAGTTCTTGCTGCGAGATGTTAACCCACTCTTCCACCAAGGCACCTGCAAGTTCCCAGACATTTCTGGGGGGAATGGCCCTAGCCCTCACCCTCCGATCCAACAGGTCCCAGATGTGCTTAATGGGATTGAGATCCGGACTCTGCGCTGGCCATGGCACTGACATTCCTGTCTTGCAGGAAATCACACACAGAACGAGCAGTATGGCTGGTGGCATTGTCATGCTGGAGGGTCATGTCAGGATGAGGATGTCTTCCCTGTAACACACAGCATTGAGATTGCCTGCAATGATATCAAGCTCAGTTCGATGATGCTGTGACACACTGCCCCAGACCATGACGGACCCTCCCCCACCAGATCAATCCCGCGCCAGAGTACAGGCCGCGGTGTAATGCTCATTCTTTCGACGATAAACGCGAATCCGACCATCACCCCTGGTGAGACAAAACCACGACTCGTCAGTGCGTTCCTGGTGTAACTCGGGCAGTTGTTGTTGCCATCTTGTACCTGTCCTGCAGGTGTGATGTTTGGATGTACCGATCCTGTGCAGGTGTTGTTACACGTGGTCTGCCACTGCGAGGACGATCAGCTGTCCATTTTGTCTCCCTGTAGCGCTGTCTTAGGCGTCTCACAGTACGGACATTGCAATTTATTGCCCTGGCCACATCTGCAGTCCTCATGCCTCCTTGCAGCATGCCTAAGGTACATTCACGCAGATGAGCAGGGACCCTGGGCATCTTTCTTTTGGTGTTTTCAGAATCAGTAGAAAGTCCTCTTTAGTGTCCTAAGTTTTCATAACTGTGACCTGAAATGCCTACCGTGTCTGTAAGCTGTTAGTGTTTTAATGACCGTTCCACAGGTGCATGTTCGTTAATTGTTTATGGTTCATTGAACATAGCATGGGAAACAGTGTTTAAACCCTTTACAATGAAGATATGTGAAGTTATTTGGCTTTTTACAAATGATCTTTGAAAGACAGGGTCCTGAAAAAGGGATGTTCGTTTTTTTTGCTGAGTTTATGACCAATGATGACGTACCCAGTTTCTTGGCAACTTTGGCATCCTTCTGAGAGTCAACCATTCCAAAGCCAATGTCCTTGTCCTCCAGGACCTGTGCAGTCAGCTGAGGATTTAACAAGACACAACATTTGTCATCAGCCAACTTGGTATTTCAACAACGTAGCAACAATGTGTTGTTTGGGGTGTTGTGGGCAATTATTTCCTTATGATCCACCTCAAATCATTAGACATATTCAGCATTGCATTAGTTGACTGTGGGAAATAGAAATATATAACCTGCTTTCAAGCTCAACTTCCTCTCTCCCTGATGCTTGGAATTTGGGCTAGCAACTGCAGCCAGTGCTGTCTTTGTCTACACAGCTTTGATCACCAAGGTTATAGAGGAGAGCACCCTGTGGACTGACTGTGGGAGAAACTCCTTTGTAAGTGTCAGCACTGTTTACTGTTCAGAGAACACTTCCTCAGAGAGGAACAAAGGCCTCCTATCTCCCACTGCACTGCAGAGGGCTAAAGTGGAGTTTAACTGAGGTCCTTTTGTTGTGACTGGGGTGGGTACTTCTCACTTTTTGAAAAACAGATGTTTGCAAATAGTTAAGCTATTGTTTAGTATGCATCTTTACTGTCACAAGAAGCAATGGAGCCTCTGCCATTAATTAGTTCATGGTCATGAGCCAAGTAAGTAGTTACAGTGCATTCGGGAAGTATTCAGAACCCTTGTCTTTGTTCACATTTTGTTAGGTTACAGCCTTATTATATTCTAAATTGATTAAATAGTTGTTTTCCCTCAATCTACACACAATACCCCATAATGACAAAAACAGGTTTAGACATTTTTGCAAATGTATTAAACAGAAAAAAATGAAGAAAAAAAAAGTACTCAGTACTTTGTTAAAGCACCTTCGGCAGTGATTACAGACGCGAGTCTTCTTGGGTATGAAGCTACAAGCTTTGCACACCTGTATTTGGGGAATTTCTCACATTACATTCTTCTCTGCAGATCCTCTCAAGCTCTGTCAGGTTGGATGAGGAGCGTCGCTGCACAGCCATTTTCAGGTCTCTTCAGAGATGTTTGATCGGGTTCAAGTCCGGGCTCTGGCTGGGCCACTCAAGGACATTCAGAGACCAAGCCATTCCTGCGTTGTCTTGGCTGTGTGCTTAGGGTTGTTGTCCTGTTGGAAGGTGACCCTTCACCCCAGTCTGAGGTCCTGAGCGCTCTGGAGCGGGTTTTCATCAAGAATCTCTGTACTTTGCTCCATTCATCTTTCCCTCGATCCTGACTAGTCTCCCAGTCTCTGCCGCTGAAAAACATTTCCACAGCATGATGCTGCCACCACCACGCTTCACCGTAGGGATGGTGCCAGAAGTCCTCCAGACGTGACGCTTGGCATTCAAGCCAAAGAGTTAAATATTGGTTTCATCAGACCAGAGAATCTTGTGTCTCATGGTCTAAGAGTCATTTACAGTAGGTGCCTTTTGGCAAACTCCAAGTGGGCTGTCATATAGCTTTTACTGAGGAGTGGCTTCCGTCTGGCCACTCTACCATTAAGGCCTGATTATTGGTGTGCTGCAGAGATGGTTGTCCTTCTGGAAGGCTATCCCATCTCCACAGAGGAACTCTGACAGAGTGACCATCAGGTTCTTGGTCACCTCCCTGACCAAGGTCCTTCTCCCCCTATTGCTCTTGGTGGTTCCAAACTTGTTCCATTTAAGAATGATGGAGGCCACTGTGTTCTTGGGGATCTTCAATGCTGCAGAAACTTGTTTGTACCCTTCCCCAGATCTGTGCCTCGACACAATACTGTCTCAGCGCTCCAAGGACAATTTCTTCCACCTCATGGCTTGGTTTTGGCTCTGACATGCACTGTCAACTGTGGGACCAACTACGAGACCTTGTGTGCCTTTCCAAATCATGTCCAATCAATTGAATTTACCACAGATGGACTCCAATCAAGTTGTAGAAACATCTCAAGGATGATCAATGGAAACAGGATGCGCCTGAGCTCAAGTTCGAGTCTCATAGCAAAGGGTCTGAATACTTATGTAAATCAAATCAACTGTATTCAAATCAAATTGATTAATATAGCCCCTTCTTACATCAGCTGATATATCAAAGTGCTGTACAGAAACTCAGCCTAAACCCCCAAACGGCAAGCAATGCAGGTGTAGAAGCACGGTATTTCTAAATAAGGTATTTCTCTTTTTCATTTTTAATAAATGAGCAAAAATGTATAAATCCTGTTTTCACTTTGTCATTATGGGGTGTTGTGTGTTGATTGAACATTTGTAATTGAATCCATTTTAGAATAAGGCTGTAATGTAACAAAAAGTGGAAGAAGTCTAGGGGTCTGAATAATTTTAGAATGCACTGTATAAACTATAATTATAAGCTGACCTAGAAACAGTGCTGGGACATTGGGGGAATCAACATGGGAATACCCATAATCATCACGTCCTGATGGTATGATATTGCTCTGTTCTACAAGAGAAACGAGGTAATTCTCTCTCTGAAATTACCAATCAACCGTTTTCATTTGTTTAAATTTCACCTTTATTTAACCAGGTAGGCCAGTTGAGAACAAGCTCTCATTTACACCTGCGACCTGGCCAAGATAAAGCAAAGCAGTGCAACACAAACAGAGTTACACATGGGATAAACAAACGTACAGTCAATAACACAATAGAAAAGTATATATACAGTGTGTGCAAATGTAGTAAGATTAGGGAGGTAAGGCAATAAATAGGCCATCGTGGCGAAATAATTACAATTTAGCAATTAAACACTGGAGTGATAGATGTGCAGAAGATGAATGTGCAAGTAGAGATACTGGGGTGCAAAGGAGCAAAAGATAAATACCAATATAGGGATGAGATAGTTGGGTGACAGAAAGGTATGTGTGATTGAGGTGCCATTTGGCTTTGAGTAATCTCTGACATCAAATCTTTGTTTTACAAAGGCTTCTAATATGGTCATATAGCAGCTGTCCAGGCACAGAACTTATTTCTTTTGTCCACACAGTGTCCAGCAATGCTCATTTAAAATGTCCTGGTAGCGCATAAAGATGTCAACTCTATTTATGATGTCACTGGAGTTGAAGTGACAGACGGTTAACTTCAGCGAGGGAAACCATGTAAATCAACCAGCCTGAATGTGATGGAAAGACGATGCTGACCTTGGGAACAAACAGATGCTTTTACAAAGATGTATCTAAGGAACTAGGATGTGTAATATATCTTCCATGTCAATTATCAAATTAAATGTATAAATTCACTGTGATTACCATTAAGCCTTAAAGCTCTACATGTCCCCATCCTCATCTGTTAAAATTACCTTTTGTCTGTGCTCTACACATTTTGTCTTGGGGTCGAATAATAATCCCATAATCCTATTCACTACCTTGTTGACCTTGCTTACCAGAAAACATTTACTATCCGGGATCCTTGGAACGTATCTATCCTCAACCTTTGCCTTAACCATAACCATAACCCTTACCTAACCCTAATCTTAACCCTTAATTTAACCATTTTACATTTCAACTTCAATGGGGGGTAGGGACATCCCAAGGATTCCGGATAGCACTGACCCTCAGACAAGGAATGTTGGCCCCTGTTGGCTGACCTATAGCATCTGAACATCCCTGCTCTACTTTCTCCCTCTCTCTCTCCTCCACTCTCACCTCATCTCCTCTCCCCCCTCTTACCTCCAGCACAAGCTCAGTCATCTGAAGCTGCTTCTGCCTGCCTTTGTGAGCCGGCTGCGGTTCATGGTAGAGTAGGCATAGCATGTCAAACCTCTTCAGAGCCTTCTTGTAGTTGCGTTCGTTGATGTGCAGAACGCGGTCCTTCCCGTCAAAGCTGGGGAACTCCAGTCCCTGCTCTGCAGAGCACAGCGAGGCCAGGTACAGACAGGGCAATAGGGACAGCCAGAGGAGCTGCATGCTTCTTAGAGGGAAATACCCACTGGTGGACAATGAGTAGGGACTGGAAGAAGCAGGGGAAACTATACAGAACTAGAACCCTTGAGCCTTCAATGGGTAGTAGCCAGTACTAGCCACCAATTTGCACCAGTTAAAGATACAGAAAAATATGTTTTTGAAAATAACAAACAAGAGAATAATTATTGTTTATCCTAAAGTCTCCAGCTTTGGTTGTATTCTTTCACTCTCTCTCCCTCACTCTCCCTAGTTATCTTTCTGCCTCTCTCTCGCTTTCCCTTCCTCGTCCTCTCTTTCCTCTCTCTCTTCCTCACTCTCTCTAGCTCTCTTTCTGCCTCTTTTCCTTCCTCGTTCTCTCGCTCTTCCTCACTCTCTCTAGTTCTCTTTCCTTCTCTCTCTCTTGACTGCCTCACACTGTGGTTGAAAAAATAAGTCCCCAAAAGTGAATCCGGGGAGTTTTGGCAGAGTGGAAAGCTCACAATAAAATAGCAAGTGACCCCCTTTCTATCGCACTTGCGGGGTCTTTTTAGGAGGCCAGTTGTTTCTGTGCTTAAAATAACTGTTGGGCTGCAGAAAAGAGGACAGATAGACAGATAGGAGAACCCCAGGGGGTTTCCACTGTCTCTCTATCAGCGCCTGACATGATAAAACATCTCTCTAGCTGTCGGGGGAGTGGCTAAGGAGTTGGGGTGTGGGGCGGTGGTGATCAGGATCACCATTATTTTAGCAATGAGTGTGTTTTCAGTAATGTGAAGTGCTGTTACAGCAATGCATGTTATCCTAATACAGTAGAGTGTTTAAAGAATAATAGGTCTAAAGCCTAATCTACAATGTAATCATTGCCCTCACACAAGCCACTGTTTGTGCTAAGGAAGCCACAGTGTGATTAGCTAACATTCCAATCCTTGTACTTCGTGTCATATGCCAAATGGCAAGGAGTGGAATGATATCTTAACAGACTGGTACCCAGACTAACAATGTGTTACCATGGTGCAGATGAGCGTACTGAATACAGATTTGTTCATTGTGTAATGTAGCTCTACGGCCGGGTAGAGAGGGCCAAAATAACACTTACAATGCCATCTAAGACATGAGAGAAAAGTTTACAAATGTAATATGTCTGTGTCCTATATTTGTCAGGGGGACTAACAGCATGGAACAAGGGTATGTACATAACTGTGATTGAATGCGTTTTGTGTTTGATCAAATTAAAATCAAGTGAGCAGCAGATTGAGGCCTCTTTCCATTGAAACAAAAATAAGCAATCTACAGAACCAACTCAGAGCTACATGTAAACATAGTTAAAGGAAATCTGTCTCCCGCCATGTAGTACGATATGTTACGTTTCATATGGTATGTATTAATTTGTGGATGTCCATCATCCATTTTGTATGATATGTTCTGAATTGCAATTCGTACAATATGTTACGAATCCCAATTTGTTGTGGCTAACATACACTAGGTGGCTAGGAGTTAAGGTTAGGAGTTAAGGATAGGGTTAGGAGTTAGGTTAAATGGTTAAAGTTAGCTAACATGATAAGTAGTTGCAAAGTAGCTAAAAAAGTTGTAAGTATTTGCAAGGTGGCTAAAATCACCCAAAAAATTACATATTGTAGCTTTCAGTAACCTGTTTTATGTAACTATACCAAACATAATATATCATACTAATTTGGGTGTCGGATTTACGTTTTCTATGTTAAATCTAGTCTATGAGACCAGGGTGACAGAACACACACAAAATGGTCACAATATTACGGGGAGATACGTCACAACCTGTAATTACAGTAAGTGTTTTCAGACCTAACTAGAGGCTGACCAAGCATCAGTCATTGCTAACTGTCTGAGCGAAGAAAATGAAGCTGCCGTGGCTCTTCATCCCTCTTCTAACTTTACAGTTTTGTGGAGTTGATTTCAGCTTGGCCGGGTTTAGGTAACAATAAAGATATGGAATATGTACATTTTTGTAGGGCTGTGCTGGACTGAAATTGCATGACCGAATTAATCTCAGGAGTTCCCATTCATCCTAGCTAGTTAGCCCAGTTAACGTTAGCTAACAAACTAAGTTAGCTAACGTAGCAAGTAGAAACAACTGGTTGCATGTGAAATAATATATATATTTCTTCATTTTTAGCAGAAATCTTAATACAATATCAGATACAGAGTTTTCCCAAGGCACCCTTTTTTAAAGAATAGGAACCTGATTAACTGTGTGGCTCAAACTGTTACTTTAGCTGTTAGTTAATGTAATGCAACAGGTCTGTCACTTTTTTCCCCATCTTTATTTAACCAGGTAGGGTAGTTGAGAACAAGTTTTTATTTGCAACTGCGACCTGGCCAAGATAAAGCATAGCAGTTCGACACAAACAACAACACAGAGTTACACATGGAATAAACAAACATACAGTAGAAAAAATAAAACAAAGTCTATATATTGTGTGCAAATGAGGGAAGATAAGGCAGTTAAGGCAATAAATAGGCCATGGTGGCGAAGTAATTACAATATAGCAATTAAACACTGGAATGGTAGATTTGCAGAAGATGAATGTGCAAGTACAGATACTGGGGTGCAAAGGAGCAAGAAATAAATAAACACAGTATGGGGATGAGGTAGTTGGATGGGCTGTTTACAGATTGGCTATGTGATAAAATAATTAAAATGTTGAAAGATAATGATGAAATAATTCACTCTGAAACCTTATAATTCTATGAAAATGATTAGAATCATAACATTATAATCTGATGATGTGTGTAGTTTTAGTCAGTAAAATGATAGTTAATGATGTGTGTAGTTTTAGTCAGAATTAGGGTAAAATATATCTGTACAAAATATCTTTATAGTATCTTAAACACAGACTGTGAGCAAAATTCGGTGCCGACCTGGCTAGGCCTCAGAGATTTGTGAGGGGCGGGGAGTACTTCTCAGGGTCTCCTTAATCTTGGGGGAGGACAGGGAGTACTTCTCACGGTCTCCCTAATCTTGGGGGAAGACAGGGAGTACTTCTCACCGTCTCCCTAATCTTTGTCGGTTGGGTAGTGATACAGTATGTGCAGTATGTGCTGTTTTTGTGTGAAGGTATGTGCATAAGGAGCCAGTATAAAATAGATGGTTTGTACAACGGACTAGGACGTCCTCGTGAATAAACATTCGACTATTGTTGGCTGGGCCTCGGTCTGTTTTCATTTCAACCAGTATCTGAGTAGTTAATTGAGGTTCAGTTTATGAACATTGAGAACATAATTCTCATAACACTATGTACAGGTGCAGTGATATGTGAGCTGCTCTGACAGCTGGTGCTTAAAGCTAGTGTGGGAGATATGAGTCTTCAGCTTCAGTGAATTTTGCAGTTTGTTCCAGTCATTGGCAGTAGAGAACTGGAAGGAAAGGTGGCCAAAGGATGAATGGCTTTGGGGGTGACCAGTGAGATATACCTGCTGGAGCGCGTGCTACAAGTGGGTGCTGCTATGGTGACCAGTGAGCTGAGATAAGGCAAGGCTTTACCTAGCAGAGACTTCTAGATGACCTGGAGCCAGTGGGTTTGGCGACGAGTATGAAGCGAGGGCCAGCCAACGAGAGCGTACAGGTTGCAGTGGTGGGTAGTATATGGGGCTTTGGTGACAAAACGGATGGCACTGTGATAGACTGCATCAAATTTGTTGAGTAGAGTGTTGGAGGCTATTTAAAAAATGACATCGTCGAGGATCGGTAGGATGGTCAGTTTTACGAGGGTATGTTTGGCAGCATGGCTGAAGGATGCTTTGTTGCGAAATAGTAAGCCAATTCTGGATTTCATTTTGGATTGGAGATGCTTAATGTGAGTCATCAAGGAGAGTTTACAGTCTAACCAGACACCTAGGTATTTGTAGTTATCCAAATATTCTAAGTCAGAGCCGTCCAGAGTAGTGGTGCTGGACGGGCGGGCAGTGATCGGTTGAATAGCATGCATTTAGTTTTACTTGCGTTTAAGAGCAGTTGGAGGCCACGGAAGGAGAGTTGTATGGCATTGAAGCTCGTCTGGAGGTTAGTTAACACAGTGTCCAACGAAGGGCCAGAAGTATACAGAATGGTGTCGTCTGCGTGGAGGTGGATCAGAGAATCACCAGCAGCAAGAGCGACATCATTGATGTATACAGAGAAGAGAGTTGGCCCGAGAATTGAACCCTGTGGTACCCTCATAGAGACTGCCAGAGGTCCGGACAACAGGCCCTCCGATTTGACACACTGAGCTCTATCAGATAAGTAGTTAGTAAAACAGGCGAGGCAATCATTTGAGAAACCAAGGCTGTTGAGTCTGCCAATAAGAATGTTGTGATTGACAGAGTCGAAAGCCTTGGCCAGGTCGATGAATACGGCTGCACAGTAATGTCTCTTATCGATGGCAGTTATGATATCATTTAGGACCTGTCACTTGGCTGAGGTGCACCCATGACCAGCTCTGAAACCAGATTGCACGTACTGGTACGGTGAGATTCAAAATGGTCGGTAATCTGTTTGTTAACTTGGCTTTCGAAGACCTTAGAAAGGCAGGGTAGGATAGATCTAGGTCTGTAGCAGTTTGGGTCTCGAGGGTCTTCCCCCTTTGAAGAGGGGGATGACCGCTGCAGCGTTCCAATCTTTGGGAATCTCAGACGATATGAGAGGTTGAACTGGCTAGTGATAGGTGTTGCAACAATTTTGGCAGATAATTTTAGAAAGAGAGGGTCCAGATTGTCTAGCCCAGCTGATTTGTAGGGGCCCAGATGTTGCAGCTCTTTCAGAACATCAGCTATCTGGATTTGGGTGAAGGAGAAATCGGGGAGGCAGCTGGGAGGAGGTGCTCTTATTCTCAATGGACTTTACAGTGTCCCAGAACTATTTTGAGTTTGTGCTACAGGATGCAAATTTCTGCTTGAAAAAGCTAGCCTTAGCTTTTCTAACTGCCTGTGTATATTGGTTCCTAATTTCCCTGAAAAGTTGCATATCATGGGGGCTATTCGATGCTAATGCAGAACGCCACAGGATGTTTTTGTGCTGGTCAAGGGCAGTCAGGTCTGGAGAGAACCAAGGGCTATATATGTTCCTGGTTCGACATTTTTTGAAAGGGGCATGCTTATTTAAGATGGTGAGGAAGGCACTTTTAAAGAATGACCAGGCATCCTCAACTGACGGGATGAGGTCAATATCCTTCCAGGATACCCGGACCAGGTCGATTAGAAAGGCCTGCTTGCTGAAGTGTTTTAGGGAGCGTTTGACAGTGATGAGGGGAGGTCGTTTGACCGCGGACCCATTACGGATGCAGGCAATGAGGCAGTGATCGCTGAGATCTTGTTTGAAAACAGCAGAGGTATATTTGGAGGGCAAGCTCGTTAGGATGATATCTATGAGGGTGCCTGTGTTTACAGATTTGGGGTTGTACCTGGTGGGTTCATTGATCATTTGTGTGAGATTGAGGGCATCAAACTTAGATTGTAGGATGGCTGGGATGTCAAGCATGTCCCAGTTTAGGTCACCTAGCAGCACGAGCTCTGAAGACAGATGGGGGGCAATCAGTTCACATATGGTGTCCAGGGCACAGCTGGGGGCAGAGTGGCCTATAGCAAGCGGCAACAGTGAGACTTGTTTCTGGAAAGGTGGATTTTTAAAAGTAGAAGCTCAAATTGTTTGGGTACAGACCTGGATAGTAAGACAGAACTCTGCAGTAAATGACGTTTTAATGGCATCGGACCGAGGCTCTGCATCTGTCCTCGTGCTCCTAGACCTTAGTGCTGCTTTTGATACCATCGATCACCACATTCTTTTGGAGATTGGAAACCCAAATTGGTCTACACGGACAAGTTCTGGCCTGGTTTAGATCTTATCTGTCGGAAAGATATCAGTTTGTCTCTGAATGGTTTGTCCTCTGACAAATCAACTGTAAATTTCGGTGTTCCTCAAGGTTCCGTTTTAGGACCACTATTGTTTTCACTATATATTTTACCTCTTGGGGATGTTATTCGAAAACATAATGTTAACTTTCACTGCTATGCGGATGACACACAGCTGTACATTTCAATGAAACATGGTGAAGCCCCAAAATTGCCCTTGCTAGAAGCATGTGTTTCAGACATAAGGAAGTGGATGGCTGCAAACTTTCTACTTTTAAACTCGAACAAAACAGAGATGCTTGTTCTAGGTCCCAAGAAACAAAGAGATCTTCTGTTGAATCTGACAATTAATCTTAATGGTTGTACAGTCGTCTCAAATAAAACTGTGAAGGACCTCGGCGTTACTCTAGACCCTGATCTCTCTTTTGAAGAACATATCAAGACCATTTCAAGGACAGCTTTTTTCCCCATCTACGTAACATTGCAAAAATCAGAAACTTTCTGTCCAAAAATGATGCAGAAAAATTAATCCATCCTTTTGTCACTTCTAGGTTAGACTACTGCAATGCTCTACTTTCCGGCTACCCGGATAAAGCACTAAATAAACTTCAGTTAGTGCTAAATACGGCTGCTAGAATCCTGACTAGAACCAAAAAATTTGATCATATTACTCCAGTGCTAGCCTCTCTACACTGGCTTCCTGTCAAAGCAAGGGCTGATTTCAAGGTTTTACTGCTAACCTACAAAGCATTACATGGGCTTGCTCCTACCTATCTCTCTGATTTGGTCCTGCCGTACATACCTACACGTACGCTACGGTCACAAGACGCAGGCCTCCTAATTGTCCCTAGAATTTCTAAGCAAACAGCTGGAGGCAAGGCTTTCTCCTGTAGAGCTCCATTTTTATGGAACGGTCTGCCTACCTATGTCAGAGACGCAAACTCGGTCTCAACCTTTAAGTCTTTACTGAAGACTCATCTCTTCAGTGGGTCATATGATTGAGTGTAGTCTGGCCCAGGAGTGGGAAGGTGAACGGAAAGGCTCTGGAGCAACGAACCACCCTTGCTGTCTCTGCCTGGCCGGTTCCCCTCTTTCCACTGGGATTCTCTGCCTCTAACCCTATTACAGTGGCTGAGTCACTGGCTTACTGGGGCTCTCTCATGCCGTTCCTGGAGGGGGTGTGTCACCTGAGTGGGTTGATTCACTGATGTGGTCATCCTGTCTGGGTTGGCACCCCCCCCCCCCCCCCCCTTGGGTTGTGCCGTGGTGGAGGTCTTTGTGGGCTATACTCAGCCTTGTCTCAGGATGGTAAGTTGGTGGTTGAAGATATCCCTCTAGTGGTGTGGGGGCTGTGCTTTGGCAAAGTGGGTGGGGTTATATCCTTCCTGTTTGGCCCTGTCCGGGGGTGTCCTCGGATGGGGCCACAGTGTCTCCTGACCCCTCCTGTCTCAGCCTCCAGTATTTATGCTGCAGTAGTTTATGTGTCGGGGGGTTGGGGTCAGTTTGTAATATCTGGAGTACTTCTCCTGTCCTATTCGGTGTCCTGTGTGAATCTAAGTGTGTGTTCTCTAATTCTCTCCTTCTCTCTTTCTTTCTCTCTCTCGGAGGACCTGAGCCCTAGGACCATGCCCCAGGACTACCTGATATGATGACTCCTTGCTGTCCCCAGTCCACCTGGCCGTGCTGCTGCTCCAGTTTCAACTGTTCTGCCTTATTATTATTATTCGACCATGCTGGTCATTTATGAACATTTGAACATCTTGGCCATGTTCTGTTATAATCTCCACCCGGCACAGCCAGAAGAGGACTGGCCACCCCACATATGCTCTCTCTAATTCTCTCTTTCTTTCTCTCTCTCGGAGGACCTGAGCCCTAGGACCATGCCCCAGGACTACCTGACATGATGACTCCTTGCTGTCCCCAGTCCACCTGACCATGCTGCTGCTCCAGTTTCAACTGTTCTGCCTTATTATTATTCGACCATGCTGGTAATTTATGAACATTTGAACATCTTGGCCATGTTCTGTTATAATCTCCACCCGGCACAGCCAGAAGAGGACTGGCCACCCCACATATGCTCTCTCTAATTCTCTCTTTCTTTCTCTCTCTCGGAGGACCTGAGCCCTAGGACCATGCCCCAGGACTACCTGACATGATGACTCCTTGCTGTCCCCAGTCCACCTGACCATGCTGCTGCTCCAGTTTCAACTGTTCTGCCTTATTATTATTCGACCATGCTGGTAATTTATGAACATTTGAACATCTTGCCCATGTTCTGTTATAATCTCCACCCGGCACAGCCAGAAGAGGACTGGCCACCCCACATAGCCTGGTTCCTCTCTAGGTTTCTTCCTAGGTTTTTGCCTTTCTAGGGAGTTTTTCCTAGCCACCGTGCTTCTACACCTGCATTGCTTGCTGTTTGGGGTTTTAGGCTGGGTTTCTGTACAGCACTTTGAGATATCAGCTGATGTACGAAGGGCTATATAAAATACATTTGATTTGATTTGATTTGATTTGCAGTAGATTGCAACTCCACCCCCTTTGGCAGTTCTATCTTGTCGGAAAATGTTATTGTTAGGGATGGAAATTTCAGAGTTTTTGGTAGTCTTCCTGAGCCAGGATTCAGACATGGCTAGGACATCCGGTTTGGCAGAGTGTGCTAGGGCAGTGAATAAAACAAACTTAGGGTGGACGCTTCTAATGTTAACATGCATGAAACCAAGGCTTTTACGGTTACAGAAGTCAACAAATGAGAGAGCCTGGGAAATAGGAGTGGAGCTAGGCACTGCAGGGCCTGGGTTAACCTCCACATCACCAGAGGAACAGAGGAGGAGTAGGATAAGGGTATGGCTAAAGGAACTGGTCGCCTAGTACGTTCAGACCAGAGAGTAAAAGCAACAGATTTCTAGGCGCGGTAGAATAGATTCAAGGCATAATGTACATACAAAGGTATGGTAGGATGTGAATACAGTGGGGGTAATCCTGTGCATAGAGTGACAATGAAAACCAGGTGATGTCACTGAATGTGTTGGAGGTGGAATTAAAGTGTTCACTAAGGCGTATTGAGCAGGGCTAGAGGCTCTACAGCGAAATAAGGCAATAAATACTATCCAAAACAGCAATGGACAAGGCATATTGACGTTAGGGAGAGGCATGCGTAGCCGAGTAGTCATGGGAGTCCAGTGAGTGGCTTCAGGCAGCTAGAGGGCCGTGGCTAGCAGCTAGCACAAGGCAACTTAGAAGGACGTCGCGACGGAAGAAAGTCTGTTGTGGCCCCCTCGTTCTGAATATGTCGGCAGACGGATCAGCAGGGCTCCGTGTGGTAAACCAAGCCAATTGGCAAAATAGGTATAGTGGCCGAAGAATTTGTCCAATGAGCCTCTTAAGCTAACAGTCCGGTGTGCTCTAGACAGCTTACGTTAGCGGGCTAGTCAGTTTAAGTACCCCATCGAGCAGATAACGTCGGTAGTCCAGTCGTGAAGAATCGGCGGGGTTCCGTGCCCCGTACCGGCAGTAGAAGGGGGTCCGGGTCAGTTGGCAAAAATGTCGCAAATGTCGAGGAACCCAAAGGTTGCGAGTTCGAATCTCATCATGGACAATTTTAGCTAACTAGCAACTTTGCAACTACTTTAAAAAGGTTAGCAAACCTAAATCTTAACCTTAACCCAAACCGCTAGCTAATGTTAGCCACAACAAATTGGAATACGTAACATATCATGTTAATTGCAATTTGTAACATATCATATGAAATGGAGTGTCTTAGATTTATGTACAGAATAATACGAAATGCTCTGAGACCAGGTTGCCTTTCCTGACCTCAGTCTCTTCTAAATACTAGTGTGCAGCTTATCCCATATTTACAACCCAAGTCAGTGTAAGTAGCATTTGCCACAGGCTTTCAGTGTGTAAGCAATCATGCATACTGATCTGTATTTCAGTAGTCCAGGAAGTGCATGCTCTTTGCCTAACAAGCTCTGTTTTATTAGGTAATGGTGGCAGGTGGCAGATATACCTTGAAAATATCACCAAAGCCACACAACAATACAAGCCTTGCAGCCCATACAACTGCAGTTAATGCATGCAGGAGAACAGATGTTGCTCCCCATGAAAACAATATTGCTATACAAAAGGCTTTCAGCTTTTTAACAAAAAGCCGTTGGTTACCTTGTTAGAGCAGATCCTTCATTCTCTCTCCATTGTCCTCAATCCTTCCAGTGTCTTGAATGATAACCTATGACCCTTCAGAGAGGGAGTGTCTGAGGAGCTCATGGCGGACACGCTTCGTCGTGGTTGTGGGCACCCATTACCAAATCCTTAATGGTAAACTGTATCGGGAACAGAACTGTATGTTCCCAGCCAGGTGAGGAAACAAAACATTACAATTAGTCTGTGTACACATTTGAGTTTGTGTGTGCAAGTGTTTCTCATCAAGCTTAGAAGTCAGACCCTGGTTTTGTATGATAAATGTGGTCCATTAATTAGTGGTCGATCATTTAGTAAAATGTATTATCTTTAGGCCTCCTTGTGGTACAAGGAAACATTTGTATTTATACTACCAGATAATTTTCTGTTATTCACAAACACTCTGTCTTAGATCGGCAGCACAGTGGCCCTGGAAGAGGAAGGAGTCCAGAGGATTCTTCAGAGGCTCCAGGACTAGTCCTGAGAGGGACCCCCTGGTCCTGTCCAGAGAGGCTCCAGGACTAGTCTTGAGAGGGACCCCCTGGTCCTTCTGTCCAGAGAGGCTCCAGGACTAGTCCTGAGAGGGACCCACTGGTCCTTCTGTCCAGAGAGGCTCCAGACCTGGTGGATGCTGAGTACACCAAGAACCAGGCCTGGAAGTCTATCTGGAACTACCAATGCAAATGTTTATTTAACAAGGCAAGTAAGTGAAGAACAAATTCTTATTTACAATGACGACCTAGGAACAGTGGGTTAACTGCCTTGTTCAGGGACAGAAAAACAGATTTTTTTCTTTTTTCTACCTTGTCAGCTCAGGGATTCAATTTAGCAACCTTTCGGTTACTGGCCCAACACTCTAACCACTAGGCTACCTGCCGCTTGAATGCACTGAGAGCAGTGCTATGTTTTTCAACCGCAATATCAACAACTGTTCAATATCTTCTTATTTTTTACAAAGGACACACTAGGTAGACCACCAGCTCAGGAGATTCCCCTGGTGGAGCACTGTCAATACAAGTAAGAACAAGATATTATGGTGGAAATGTATTGCGCTTGGTTTTGTGTATACAATGTTTTACATCAAGTGCATAGATGTGGCTTCACTCTCTGACACTCACTGGCATTTTCCAGGTCAGCCTGGATAAAATTAGACTTGTTAAAAAAAATGTTTTTAGCTTCAGAGATTTTTAGATTGACTGAGTAAACATGGCCCTGGTTTTCATGACTTGAGAGGGAAACTTTCGTTACTTGTTTCAAAGGTCAGTTAATTAACCCTGGTTATTTATCTTACACCTTCAGCTATGGTATGAAACACTACAGGTGTGCATTGTCAGCTTCAGTTAGATTTGCACGTAAGGCCAGGGCTCCAAATCGTGGCCCCACCTGTTACAGACTACCAGTTACCAAGGACAGGGTTAACTTTTTCCTTACCCTGTACACATTGTGATTTCCACCACAATTCCTACCTCATCATCTGACCTCTAACCTCTCAGGTAACTGTTCAACTTCCGGGGCTTGGCGGCCAGCTTCCGCCTCAAGCACCTGTTCCTGTGTGGCTCTCTGGTCTTCCTTGTAGGGAGGGAGTGGATGGAGTTCTTCTATCCCCAGCTGCTACCCTGGGTACACTACATCCCTGTCAAACAGGACCTCTCTGACCTCAGGTGACCCGTCTGGCTTGGCTGAGTGTCATAACTGTATAGACTATATGGAGATCCAGTCAATAGATAGCTGCAGATTGATATTTGTTCACCTTTTTTTTACCTTTTTTTTAAAGTATTGTGTTATAGAAGATTTAGGAGTTGAAAAAACGCTATAAGAAGAAAGTGGCTATTTGGGATTGAAATGACCATTGGGATTAGCACACAGAAAGAGTAGGATACTGTATATGTTGGTTCTATCACACGGTTTACAGTTTGTATTTAGCAGACCTGGGTTCAAATATTGTTTCGGGTATTATAATTACTTTCAAATATAGTAGTTGAATATTGGAGTGTATTTGGAAATACACTTGGAAAGTTTTTGAAGATACTCAAATCACTCCCATGCATTTAGTCCAGGTATTAGATTTTTGTTGTTGTTGAAATTAGTATTTGAAAGGGGGATACCTATTCAGTTGAACAACTGAAATGTGTCTTCTGCATTTAACCCAACCCCTCTGAAAATACAGTACTTTCAAATAGTAGGCTGTATATAGGAAGTTATTTGAAAATACTTTCAAATAATTCCAATAGAAGTAGTTGATTCGGGCCACATTATTTGAAAATACTTATTTTCTCTGTATTTTAAGTATTTAAATAACAAATGATCAAATACACATTTATTTTAACCCAGGCCTGGTATTTAGTCTTTCCATGCTCAAAATATCAGTGACTTTATGCCTTGAAAGGAACTTAGAGTAGAGGATTTAGGAAGAGCTTGATAGCGTTTGCCATCAACTGATTTCTGCTATCTCACCCCACACTGAAATTGTGTGAAAAATCAATGAAATTTGTTGTTTCTGGGAAATTACACCTAAAAGGCTATTTTCCATCTGCTTTCCCTTACTGCCCTCTAGTGTGTGACCGAAGCCCTGTATGCTGCTCAGGAGTTGATACTTACACCTTCCATTTGCTTTCCAGTGGTCCATTCAACTACAAACACAACCAAAACACTCCTCACCTCAAGAGTGTTGCCTCTGTTTAAGAAGAACAATACACTACCATTGCTATATACCGTAGAGATACGATAAAGCTTGAAACACTACATATTAAGCAGTAAATAACTACACTCAACACCAAGTGCCAATAGAACGTGACTCATTAATGTAGAATGACATGTCAAACCCACTGTCACTACACTACTTTACTTGGACCTGCCTTGGAAAAGATGAGTATAAGCCACAATGGTACTGACATTTTGAATATGTTCTAGTATTCCCATTGTAGAATGTATGTGTTAGTTCTCTGATTCTACAGCTGTGGTATACATGTATGTATGGTACTTTGCACTGTGTATTGTCTTGACCAAAGAGTAAGCGGTACAATGCCAAAAAACTATGTTCAGCTTGTGGTCAAAACGTATGACGTGATCTTCACCTGCAAAATCAGTGGAATGGTTTTGGTTTGTCTGTTGGCCTTTAATTAACAGTAATGTTTGGCATGAAACACATTGACAATGTTATGATATGATGCAATATTATTTTATATCGAATGTATCATTTTTACCTCTAATAAACCATTCAAATCTCAAGTAAATTCAGAATGGTCTCCCTATAATGTGTATGTTTGGTCCTCCACCTGAAGGGGGTGCTCTCCAACTAGATATCTTCAATTTACCAGCTAGCAGTTCAGCGGTGTGCCGGTGGAAAGCAGAAGCAGGTAGGAAAAACAAAATACAAGGACATTTCAGATTAAATAGGTAAATACTCGGTAAACAATTTAACCGTTCAAACGTAGTCTGTGATATAACAATGATTAACTACGTTAGACAAATAATAGACTGCTTCATAAAGCACGGAACTGCTGAACAGTTTACACAGCATGATGAAGCCCCCCTTATCTCGCTGCTGCTTCGCATGGAACAAGATGCTTTGAGAACGTGAAGTTATGGTGAAGACATGTACCGTCTTTGGTAACCGTGTCACCTCACCTGCTCCACTTGAATGCAAACGTAACATTGTATCGAGTGTCGTTCAGTCTGCTTCATACGATAGCTACACAACGTAAGTGGTCACCTTTACCTTGGCTTGGGTGCTGTTGACCCATATGTCACTTCCAACCAGTATAGACATTATTTGTCAATGTTCCAGCAAGTGTTAAAGTTCCATAACAATAAATACCAACCCTGAAAATGTACAGTAGGTATTCTATTTTAGAATATTGCGCACTCTACTTCATACAGTACATAATAGGCATATATCAACAATGACAATGCAATGTCAGATGCGGTATTAAAACAGCTGTTGCACTGTGTATGTATTTTGTACATTTGCTCTCTCTTCATCTGCCCAAAAGGCATTTATTTAGCAGAAGGATTAGCTGTAACATCCTAGCTCCTGGCCATGTGTTCTCAGATCCAGCTCCCATTGCTGGTGAAGCGTTCATGATGCATCCTCCTGAACGGCCCTGGGTGTCCCCAGCCCCATGTCAGCAGGCAGCCTCGGCCCCCCCAGGGCACCCTCTGCACCGGACCACTGCGGGGTCTCCAGCTAGCCATGCCCTCCCTGGGCCGCCTCCTCCCCAGGGTCCATGCAGCTGACAGTGTGACGCCTGCCCCGGTACAGATCCCCTCCCCTCTGCCCAGCCTCATGGGCAAGCCAGAGTTCCCAGACACTGGATGGGACTGCATCCAGGATCTCTTCGGCAGGGAGTAATTTATGACCGTGACGCCTCTCTCCTATTGTTTGTGTCTCCCCCAGCGTTCTGCCCATAATGCAGCCATCCGGGGCTTTGTGCCGTACGGCTGGAGGTGGAGCTGGAGAGTAACAGCCTTCGTCACATTATTCAAGTAAACAATGACTACATGGCTATGGGACTCTTTCCTATGTGGCCACTATATTAGTTTGTTCTCCTGAGCTGATTGACATTGGTTGATTCTCTCGCTGTGTGTGTGTGTTCTGTCAGCACTGTGAGCACAGGCCTGTCTCTGTGCAGAGACAAGTATACCCTCAGCCTCTACGCAGGAGGTGAGTTACTTCAAATGGAGAGGATGCCTCAATGTATTAGACACGCCCACACTTATTCAATTACTTTACAGTAATAATTCATAAGCCATAGAGTACCAGTCAAAAGTTTGGACACACCTACTCATTCAAGGGTTTTTCTTTATTTTTACTATTTTCTACATTGTAGAATAATAGTGAAGACAGCAAAACTATTAAATAACACATATGGAATCATATAGTAACCCAAAAAAAGTGTTAAAAGTAGCCACCCTTTGCCTTGATGAATGCTTTGCACACACAACCAGCTTCATGAGGAATGCTTTTCCAACAGTCTTGAAGGAGTTCCCACATATGCTGAGCACTTGTTGGCTGCTTTTCCTTCACTCTGTGGTCCAACTCATCCCAAACCATCTCAATTGGGTTGAGGTCGGGTGATTGTGGAGGCCAGGTCATCTGATGCAGCACTCCATCACTCTCCTTCTTGGTCAAATAGCCCTTACACAGCCTGGAGGTGTGTTGGGTCATTGTCCTTTTGAAAAACAAATGATAGTGGGATAGTGTATCGTGGAAGAATGCTGTGGTAGCCATGCTGGTTACGTGTGCCTTGAATTCTAAATAAATCACCCGACAGTGTCACCAGCAAAGCACACCATCACACCTCCTCCATGCTTCATGGTGGGAACTACAAATGCGGCAATCATTTGTTCACCTACTCTGCTTCTCACAAAGACACGGCAGTTGGAACCAAAAATCTCACATTTTCCACCGATCTAATGTCCATTGCTCATGTTTCTTGGCCCAAGCAAGTCTCTTCTTATTATTGGTGTCCTTTTAGTAGTGGTTTCTTTGCAGAAATTAGACCATGAAGGCCTGATTCACGCAGTCTCCTCTGAACAATTGTTGTTGAGATGTATCTGTTACTTGAACTCAGTTTATTTGGGCTGTGATTTCTGAGGCTGGTAACTCTAATGAACTTATCCTCTGCAGCAGAGGTAACTCTGGGTCTTCCTTTCCTGTGACGGGTCTTCCTTTCCTGAGAGCCAGTTTCATCATAGCGCTTGATGTTTTTTGCGACTGCACTTGAAGAAACTTTAAAAGTTCTTGAAATTTTCCACATTGATTGACTTTCATGTCTTAAAGTAATGATGGACTGTTGTTTCTCTTTGCTTATTTGAGCTGTACTTGACATAATATGGACTTGGTCTTTTACCAAACAGGGCTATCTTCTGTATACCACCCCTACCTTGTCACAACACAACTGATTGGCTCAAACGCACTAAAAAGGAAAGAAATTCCTCAAATTAACTTAACAAGGCACACCTGTTAATTGAAATGCATTTCAAGTGACTACCTCATGAAGCTGGTTGAGGGAATGCCAAGAGTGTACAAAGCTGTCATCAAGGCAAAGGGTGGCCATATTTTTATCAAAATATATTTTGGTTTGGTTAACACTTTTTTTGGTTACTACATGATTCCATATGTGTTATTTCATAGTTTCGATGTCTTCACTATTATTCTACAATGTAAAAATAAAGAAAAACCCTTGAATGAGTAGGTGTCAACTTCTGACTGGTACTGTATACAGTGCCTTCGGAAAGTATTCAGACCCCTTCACTTTTTCCACATTTTGTTACCTTACAGCCTAATTCAAAAATGTAATAAATCGTTTTTTTCCCTCATCAATCTACACACAATAACCCATAGTGACAAAGCAAAACCAGAAATATCACATTTACATTAGTATTCAGACCCTTTACTGAGAACTTTGTTGAAGCGATTACAGCCTTGAGTCTTCTTGGGTATGATGCTACAAGCTTGGCACACCTGTATTTGGGGAGTTCTGTCAGGTTGGATGGGGAACGTTGCTGCACAGCTATTTTCAGGTCTCTCCAGAGATGTATGATCGATCGGGTTCAAGTCCGGGCTCTAAGCCACTCCTGCGTTGTCTTCAAATCCAATTTTATTTGTCACATGCGCCGAATACAAACTTACAGTGAAATGCTTACTTACGAGCACCTAACCAACAATGCAGTTAAAAAAAATAAAATGGTTAAGAATAAGAAATAAAAGTAACAAATAATTAAAGAGCAGCAGTAAAATAACAATAGCGAGACCTTGACTCTGTACCGGGTACCGTTAATATGTACATGTAGGTAGAGTTTTTAAAGTGACTATGCATAGACGATAACAACCAAGAGTAGCAGCGGTGTAAAAGGGGGGCAAATAGTCTGGGCATTTGATTAGATGTTCGGGAGTCTCCTAGACTTGGCGCTCCGGTAACATTTACCGCCCGGTTGCAGAGAGAACAGTCTATGACTAGGGTGGCTGGATTCTTTGACAATTTTTAGGGCCTTCCTCTGATACTGCCTGGTATAGAGGTCCTGGATGGCAGGAAGCTTGGCCCCAGTGATGTACTGGGCCGTTCGCACTATCCTCTGTATTCCCTTGAGGTCGGAGGCCGAGCAGTTGCCATACCAGGCAGTGCTGTTGGAAGGTGAAACTTTGCCCCAGTCTGAGGTACTGAGCGCTCTGGAGCAGGTTTTCATCAAGGATTCATCTTTCCCTCAATCCTGACTAGTCTCCCAGTCCCTGCCGCTGAAAAACATCCCCACCATGCTTTACTCAGGTTTCCTCCAGACATGACGCTTGGCATTCAGGCCAAAGAGTTTAATCCTAGTTTCATCAGACTAGAGAATCTTGTTTTTTTTGTCTTGTCTCCAAGTGGGCTGTCATGTGCCTTTTACTGAGGAGTGAGAGAAATGGCTGTCCTTCTGAAAGGTTATCCCATCTCCACAGAGGAACTGTAGAGCTCTGTCAGTGACCTCACGGCTTGGTCTTTGCTCTGACATGCACTTTCAACTGTGGGACATTATATAGTGTGTGCCTTTCCAAATCATGTCCAATCAATTGAATTAACTGCCTTGTTCAGGGGCAGAACGACAGATTTTTAGCTTGTCTGCTCGGTATTCGATCTTGCAACCTTTCGGTTACTAGTCCAATGCTCTAACCACTAGGCTACTTGCCGCCGGCCCAAGTCCAATCAAGTTGTAGAAACATCTCAAGGATGATCAATGGAAATAGGATGCACCTGAGCTAAATTTTGATTCTCATAGCAAAGGGTCTGAATACTTATGTAAATAAGGTATTTCTGTTTTTTATTTTTAATACATTTGCAAAACAATTTTTGCTTCGTCATTAGGGGGTATTGTGTGTAGATTGCTGAAGGTTTTTTATTTATTTAATCCACTTTAAGACAAGGGTGTAATGTGGAAAAAGTCAAGGGGTCTGAATACTTTCCGAAGGCACTGTATATGAGTCTTGTGATTTATGAAAATGTCATTGCGATAGTGTTTTAATATAAATGGGTCCTAGTGAAATAATTGTTGATATATACTGTTAATTATGATATAATTTATTAGATAAGAAAACGCTGATAATGAATATACTTTTCCTACAGGGTAGAAAGAATTCATACCCCTTGAATTATTCTACATGTTTTTATGTTACAGCCTGAATTCAAAATGGATTAAATATATTTGTCACCCATCTACACACAATACCCCATAATGGAAAAAGTGAAAACATGCTTTAAGATATTTCAGCAAATTTGTTGAAAATGAAAAACATATCTAATTTACATAAGTATTCAAGCCCATTTGCTATGACACTCCAAATTGAGCTCAGGTGCATACAATTTCCTTTGATCATCCTTGACATGTCACCACAACTTGATTGGAGTCCACCTGTGGCCAATTGAATTGTTTGGACATGATTTAGAAAGAAACACACTTGTCTATATAAAGTCCCACAGTTGACAGTGCATAACAGTAAATATTTGAGAGAGAATTGTGAGGAGGCATATATCTGGGGAAGGGTATAAAAACAATTTCTAGTGTTGAAATTTTCCAAGATCACAGTGGTCACCATCATTGGGAAATCCGGGCTTTATGGGAGAGTGGCCTGACGGAAGCCACTCCTGAGAAAAAGGCACATGACAGCACGCCTGGAGTTTGCCAAAATGCACGTGAAAGACTCAAAAGATTCTGTAGTCTGATGATTTGGCCTGAATGGAAAGCGCTATGTCTGGAGAAAACCAGGCACAGCTCATCACCCATCTAACACAATCCCTACCGTAAAGCATGGTAGTGGCAGCATCATGCTATGGGGATGCTTTTCAGTGGCATGGACTGGGAGACTGGTAAGGACAGAGGGAACAATTAATGGAGACAAATACAGGCAAATAATTAATGACAACCTGCTTCATTGCAAACAACCTTAGACTGGGGCAAAGATTTACGTTCCAACAGGACAATGACCCCAAGCATACAGCTAAAGCAACGCTGGAATGGCTTCAGAACAAGACTGTGAAAGTCCTTGAGTGGCCCAGAATCCCATTGAAAATCTGTGGAAATACACCACCGCTCCCCATCTCACTTAACAGGTTGAAATAATCCCCAAATCCAGATGTGCAAAGCTGATAGACATACCCAAGACGACTCAAAGCTGTATCCCCACCAAAGGTGCTTCTACAAAGTATTAACTCGAGTGTGAATACTTATGTAAATGAGACATTTCTGTATTTCATTTTCAATACATTTTGCTAATTCCTAAAAACATGTTTTCACTTGTGTTTAGATGGGTGAACATTTTTTCTTTTGAATTCAGGCTGTAACACAATGTAGAATAAGTCAAGGGTATGAATACTTTCTGAAGGCACTTGGTAAGTGTGATTTTGTAAATGTGTGAGTATGACAGTCCTGCCTGTGTGGGTTTGAGCAGCTGTGACAGGAGGCCTATTCAGGCTGAACCTGAGTCTCTGGGGACTGGTGGCAGGCACGGCCACAGGAGCAACCATGGGGTGGGATATGATATAAGGGTTTTCAGTGGCAAAATAACGGGCTGGTTTTGAACGAAGTGGTTACCTGGACTAATAGTGTTTACAGTGAAGAGGTTTGAGGAGCAATTTGAGGGAGCCAGATACTACATACATGGCAAGCCCGGACTATGGTAAAATATGAACTATGAAGCCTGAAGAATTTGAGAAGCAAGTCTCTGGCTGCCAGCTGCGCCCCCTCCCTGCAACCCCTCTGCTACCCAGCTGCCCCCCTCCCTCCCCCTAACCATGCGCTGGGTGCCAGAGGGACTCATGTGCGTTGCAGAGGGTTGTGTTTTGGGCAGAAGAGCAGGGAGGGAGGCCAAGGCAGCAGCTGCCCCTCTATTTTTACCACCCCATTGTTACTCCAGCGTTTCATCTCTATCCAGCTCCCTCTATCTCTGCTGCACTAGTCCCTTCTGTCCTCTCCTCTTCACCTGTCTTCTCCCTCTTTTTCCTCTCCTGCCTTTCTTCCCCTTTTGATTTGTATGTATATCTAATGTGTCAGTGAAGGTTTTTAGAGTAGTAATGGACTGGGTGTATGTGATCCAGCATCCATGTTGCTGTGTCTCCAGAGCGAAGCAGAGCGCTGTTCGTGTCTGCCTCAGTGCCCAGCCACCTGGACTGTGTGTTTTGATGTGTGCAAACAGTCCCGGGAGCACCCACAGCCTCAGCCAGGTGCAACGTGGGGGGATGAAAGCAGGCAGCTAATCAGATAACACATCACGCTCCAAATGTCTGCCCCTACCTCCCTCATAGTCCTGACACGTGGATGAGGTGATAGGGGCGGGGCGGGTTACTAAGTGAGTGACAGCCACCACAGCTCTTCATGCTAAACTGAGTTTAGGGGGGTTGGAATGAGAACTGCAGTTGATATCGGGTGAAATGCTCAGAGAGGTAGCAACATGGCGTCCATCTCTAAAGTTGGCCAAATTCTCTATATTGTATAACAGTCTGATGGTTACTGAGAGTAAGTGACAGCCACAGTGACAGAATTTAATGTGACGCAGAACATTGACATGTTGGAATGAAGGTGATGTCAGCTCGGCTCATGTCATCTCTTGTCAGGGTGCCGGCAGGAGCTCTGATCATCGCCATGCAGGGATTGGCTGGAGCTCTGATCATCGCCATGCAGGGATTGGCTGGAGCTCTGATCAGTACCATGCAGGGATTGGCAGGAGAAACAGTACGGGAGAGGAGGAGGGAGCGCAGAGAGCTGTATGAACTAAAACTGGCAGAATGGTACATTCCATGGGCATCAAAACACACACACACTTTTTTACTCCTAGTATTCACTCACTTTTTCCTACACCCTCAAGGAGTGCCCGTTTGCAGTTGACGGATGACCTGATTGGTGATTTGAGCAGCAGTGGGCGGATCCAGGATGTAGACAAGGACATACAGAAGATCCAGGAGCTGCTCAGTTTACCATGGAACGAGTCCGTGGCCCAAGACTGACAGCCAATGACAGCAGCTGAAATACTCATACCAATCATAGCCATCCTCACAGACAGACAATGGTGGGTGGGACTTTCCTCACCCCTGAGGACATACTGGTTTCTTTTGATGTTGACTACTCTGTTCTGTTTACTCCTGTTGAATGGAAAAGGGGACCTACTTATTCGCTCAACAAAATATGTATTGATGCTGTATTATGATTTATACTGTAAATGTAATCGCTTTGTCTGGAACTTTTAAATGATTTCCAACATATTTAATATAAATGCCAATAATGACACAGTATCTTCAGGTCTGAAATTCACTGCATTAGTCATGACATTGTGTGCAAAGTACATGAGGCTGAGAGCCAGTGGGTCTGAAGTTGTGGTCCCATTATTCAGAAGAACTTTGAGGAAAAGCACTACATTTTAGTAATTTAGCTAGACGCCCTTATCCAGAGCAACTTAGGGTTGTGTCTTGCTCAAGAACACATCAACAGATTTTTCACTTAGTCAGCTCGGGATTCAAACCAGCGACCTTTTGGCTACTATCCCAACGCTCTTAACCGCTAGGCTGCCTGCTGCCCAGTGTATAGGTTAAGACAATCACATTGCCATTATGTTCAGATAAATGATCAAGCAACCGACTGCTAGGCAATTCCACGGTATGCCAAACAAAAACCAATGATTGCAAAGTTAAACCATAAAACTCTATGCACAAGGACGACTTAACAATTTCCATTGAACAATTTACAAAAACATTTGAAGAACAGTGCAAATTCAAAGTTTGTTAACAGAAGAATGGTTTGTGCCGTCCTTCCGTTACCAAACTTTGCATCTGCACTGTTCAAGTAAATGTGTTTTTGTAAAAATGTTAAACATTTAGAATTGAAAAATCAGAGTCTCAGCATTCTGTTAGCATGGAATTGACCTGCTTCATTCTTTCTTAATCACAGTGGAGCGTGTGTCTAGAAACATACAAATTGAATTACAATCTGTGTGTGTGTTTCCATGTCTGTGATGTTGGCCCCTAGGCTTGTCAGCAGCAACTAGGTCAACCATAGCCTCTGCCCCTGCTGTAAACAAGATGTGGCACAGTAACAGCTGGGGCTCAGACTGACAACATATAGCCACAGCTAACATTCTAATTAAACTTTAAAGGTTTGGTCAGTGACAGCTATGTGCTTTAGTGTGTCATTAAGTTATGATTTTTTTTTTAACTAGGCAAGTCAGTTAAGAACAAATTCTTATTTTCAATGACGGGACGGCATAGGAACAGTGGGTTAACTGCCTTGTTCAGTGGCAGAACGACAGATTTTGTACCACGTCAGCTCTGGGATTCGATCTCGCAACCTTTCAGTCACAAGCAAACACTAACCACTACCTGCTGCTCCATTTGAATGAATCACATTTCATGTCCTATCAGAGGGAATCTCCTCAGATCAACAAGTGATGTAAGCGTTATTATGCAAATTCGTTTTTGTTGAAATGCAACGCAATAGTGTCTGTCTCCTTTTGTTCCACGGAGCTATTACTAAAGAAATACATTCCTCTTCACCTCCCAGCTGAAGGCTAGCCTACAGTCCAATTTAAATAATTGGATTGGAATGGCATTAGGAATGTATGGAATTTATTTTCAGGGCACTGAGCAGCGTGTTTTAGACAAAATTATGACATGCTTTTAAAACATTTTACCAAAACAATTCATACTGCTGTACATTTGCATCGATTGTATAACATCTCTACGCCTACAGTGTGTATGTAAAGCTGTCAAAGCTAATGGGATTCCCACTGCACCGGAAATAACATTGGAAAGGTAGGTGTCTATAGAAAAGCAACCTCAGAGGTAACGTGAGAAAATGCAAATGAAAACCAACCAATTTTGTGCAGTTGAAAACCTCACCACTGTCAGTTCCTTGTCTCACTGCATCAATATTGACATCGCCATGTGCCCGCTAACATAACGTTGGGTTACGGATGTAGCCTTGGTTCTCTGAGTAGTCTGTCGTCAAGCGATTTATGGGAACTCCTTCACGCGATGTGATTGAAACGCTTAATATTAAATGTATTTATATAGCCCTTCGTACATCAGCTGATATCTCAAAGTGCTGTACAGAAACCCAGCCTAAAACCCCAAACAGCAAGCAATGCAGGTGTAGGAGCACGGTGGCTAGGAACAACTCCCTAGAAAGGCCAAAACCTAGGAAGAAACCTAGAGAGGAACCAGGCTATGAGGGGTGGCCAGTCCTCTTCTGGCTGTGCCGGGTGGAGATTATAACAGAACATGGCCAAGATGTTCAAATGTTCATAAATGACCAGCATGGTTCAATAATAATAAAGCAGAACAGTTGAAACTGGAGCAGCAGCACGGCCAGGTGGACTGGGGACAGCAAGGAGTCATCATTTCAGGTAGTCCTGAGGCATGGTCCTAGGGCTCAGGTCCTCTGAGAGAGAAAGAGAGAATTAGAGAGAGCACACTTAAATTCACACAGGACACCGAATAGGACAGGAGAAGTACTCCAGATATAACAAACTGACCATAGCCCCCCGACACAAACTACTGCAGCATAAATACTGGAGGCTGAGACATATCAAAAGTTTAAGTGATAATGTCAGCTTCTAGGGCATTATCACTGTTTTTTTTTACAACGGGTTACCAACTTAGGGAAATAATGATCGACATATTTTAATTAAAAAAGTTATTTTGATAAATTTATTCGTACTATTTCATCTTTCCACAAGATATAGTCCTGACACAAATCTAGGGTTGCTTTGTTCTTTTTGTTCTGTGGACGCGAGCGACCCAGTCGTTCGTTCTAAATGCCATACTGGCAACGTTCTTATTTACTATTCAGACAAAATAAAGACAATTCATGATATTCATTTGAGCTGATTTCAATAAATGAAAGCATACATTCACGTTGTTATCCACCACAGCTGACTTAAGTTATAATGCCCGAGAGGCCGGTGTTTGTTGGATATATTGGCACCGGTGTCTCCCTTGGGTCCAGATGATTCTTTATGGCCTCGTTATATGCGAGAGTGGCGTATCTGAGAGAATGCATTGTTTTTCAGTAGCCTAATTACGAGTGCAACTTAGAAATAACAAACAGGTTATGAACAACTTACCTTAGTCCGTTGGGCTTTAGTTGTCTGTTCCCGTCTTTTACTCTTCAACCCAGATGTAACTGGAGGTCGAACCACACTTTCTGGACCAGACCCCTTGGTGTACCGGGATTCAGAGCCTGGGAGTTTTGGAGCTGGGCCATGTCCTTATCAGTGAAGGGAGGGTGGCTGATTGTGATATATTTTCCTTGTCGTATTAGCAGTTTGATGTTTCCCTGAAATACACGAGGTGGTAAATTCAGTGTCCTGCATAAGGCCCCAGCTGCTACCGATGGGTGGGTTGTTTAGAAACCGGTTGAGCCCACTCCGGAGTGCCAGGTAACTACATATGCTGTACTGCTCCCCCTTCCCATTTCGTACATATCCATAAAACTGTCGGAGAACAATATGCTGTCAGTGTCGTTCTGATGTGTTAATTTTATGTGGGGCGGTGGAGATCGCAATTCAACATTGAAACAATATTGAAAAGGTCAGAGAGACAGACAGCAAGGTTTATACAAGTCTCTGCTGTTGAAAACCAAATTCTAGTCTATAAAAGAAAAGGGAGATAATGTCTATGTTTTTTATAGTGGAGGTCAAGTTTATACATTTCCTGGCAGGGTGGATGAGACAGTGGATTGTGCAGTGAGATGGAACAGAGTAAATAGGCATTTCAACGTCATAGATTTAGCCGGTGGTAACTTGTGAAATAGACACCGACTGGAATGCGGTTTTAACCAATCAGCATTCAGGATTAGAACCAACCATTGTACAGTCACTCCACACCCTTACTGTACTCACATGACCTGTCATTATAAAAGGCGGTGTGGCGGAAAGTGGAAAGACATGAAAGCTTAGCGACCTGTTACTCTACTCTGAGAACCAAGGTTACATCCGTAACGTTCTCTTTCGTTTTCGCAACATGTCACCAAACAACCTATGGGAGAGGTGGTACCAAAGAGTTCTTTCGGACAACAGAGTGGGATAACCCCCCATTTAACTTAGTCCAGATGAGTCCAAGGGACATACTTGTATCCACACAGGATGCAGCAAAATATAATTACCCAACAGGGTAACACAGACTTTCAACTGTGATTTACAACCTTATAGACAAGCAAGCTGAAAGCTAGAACTTAAAACATGAGGCTTCGACTGGGTGCAACAGCACCAAGAGTGGAAGGTCACTGTTTAGAACATCCATCTTACTGATGGTTGATAAGTAAGTATGTACAAGGTTCACGGTGCGCTCACTTTTCTGGGCATAACATTGAGTGTGTAGTACCTCATGAAAGTCATGGGTGTTTCCCAACTTGCATCAGCACAGATAGAGTCCAGGGAGGCCCTTCTGAACAGGGCCGATGACGTGACCATACCCCTGGTGGAGTGTGCTTCCACGCTGTCTGGGCTTGGTGTACCTATTGCAGCGTATAATTTTGACACTGCATTGGTAATCCAATGTACCAGTCTCTGCTTCTAAACAGTGCAACCTTTGGTGTTCTCCCCATTAACACACAAAAAACTGTTCCGTTTGACAAACAGTTCTTGTTGCAGCAAGATAGGCAGTCAGTTCCCTAACTGGGCAAAGGATATGCAACTCATGACTCTTGTGAGGAGGCAGGTGAAATGCTTCTATGATTAAGGGCTGGTTAGCATGTGACGATGAAAGCACCTTAGATTTGCTAGATTTGGCAGAAGCACTGCCTTAGAGCCATGTTCTGCTGAAGTGAGGCTGGAAGGATGGGTAGAAAGAGCATGTAATTCTCCAACACGATAGGCTGAAACAGTTGCCAATTGACTGAGAGCTCACATACACCATATATACAAAATTATGTGGACACCCCTTCAAATGAGTGGTTTCGGCTATTTCGTTACTGAGAGGTGTATAAGATCGAGCACAAAGCCGTGCAATCTCCATAGACAAACATTGGCAGTAGAATAGTCTTACTGAAGAGCTCAGTGACTTTCAATGTGGCATCATCATAGGATACCCCTTTCCAACAGTCAGTTTGTCAAATTTCTACCCTGCTAGAGCTGCCCCTGTCAACTGTAAGTGCTGTTATTGTGAAGTGGAAATGTCTAGAAGCAACAATGGCAATGGCAATGTGGTAGGCCACACAAGCTGACAGAACTGGACCGCCGAGTGCTGAAGTAAAAATCTTCTGTGCTCGGTTGCAACACACTACCGAGTTCCAAACTGCCTCTGGAAGCAACATCAGAACACAAACTGTTGGTTGGGAGCTGCATGAAATGGGTTTCCATGGCTGAGCAGCCACACACAAGTCTAAGATCACCATGCACAATGCCAAGCTTCGGCTGGAGTGGTGTAAAGCTCGCTGCCATTGGACTCTGGAGTGATGAATCACGCTTCACCATCTGGCGGGAGAACGCTACCTGCTCCAATGCATAGTGCCAACTGTAAAGTCTGGTGTTGGAGGAATAATGTTCTGGGGCTATTTTTCATGGTTTGGGCTAGGCCCTTTAGTTCCATTGAAGGGAAATCCTAAAGTTACAGCATACAATGACATTCTAGACGATCCTATGCTTCCAACTTTGTGGCAACAGTTTGGGAAAGGCCCTTTCCTGTTTCTGCTTGACAATGCCCTCATGCACAAAGTGAGTTCCATACAGAAATGGTTTGTCAAGATCGGTTTGGAAGAACTTGACTGTCCTGCACAGAACCCTGACCTCAACCCCATTGACCTTTGGGATCAATTGGAACGATGACTGCGAGCCATGCCTAATCGTCCAACATCAGTGCCCGGCCTCACTAATGCTCTTGTGGCTGAATGGAAGCAAGTCCCCGCAGTAATGTTCCAACATCTAGTGGAAAGCCTTCCCAGAACAGTGGAGGCTGTTATATCAGCAAAGGGTGGACCAACTCCATTTTAATGCCCATGATTTTGGAATAAAATGTTTAACCAGCAGGTGGCCACATACTTTTGGTCATGTAGTATAGCTCAAGTGAAGCCAGGGGCTCAAATGGTGGGCTCATAAGTGATCGTGGGACAACATCTAACGCCCATGAGGGTATTGAAGGAGCGTTGGAGGGCCGTAGCCTGTGGGCACCTTTAATTAATTGTAATTCTAGAATGCCTCTGATGCACCTGCAATCTGGCCATGACCCATAAAGATGGCTGCCATATACACTTTTAATGTATACTGAACAAAAATATAAACGCAACATGCAACAATTTCAACGATTTTACTGAGTTCATATCAGGAAATCAGTCAATTAAAAAACATTCATTAGGCCCTAATCTATGGATTTCACATGACTGAGCAGGGGCTTTATTACAGATAGAAATACTCCTCAGTTTCATCAACCGTCCGGGTGGCTTGTCTCAGATTATCTTACAGATGAAGAAGCTGGATGTAGAGGTCCTGGTTGGCATGGTTACATGTGGTTTTAAGGCCAGTTCGACATACTGCCAAATTCTCTAAAACAACGTTGGAGGCTGTTTATGGTAGATACATGAACATTAAATTCTCTGGCAACAGCTCCGGTGAACATTCCTGTAGTCAACATGCCAGGTGCGTGCGCCCTCAAAACTTGAGACATCTGTGGCATTGTGCTGTGTGACAAAACTGCACATTTAAGAGTGGTATTTTATTGTCCCCAGAACAAGGTATACCTGTGTAATGATCATGCTGTTTAATCAGCTTCTTGATATGCCACACCTGTCAGGTAGATGGATTATCTTGGCAAAGGAGAAATGCTCACTAACAGGGATGCAAAATAATTTGTGCACAAAATGTGAGAGAAACAAAGCTTTTTGTGCGTATGGAACATTTCTGGGAACTTTTATTTCTGCTCATGAGACATGGGATCAACACTTCAGTATAGATGGGGACTTCCCTGCAGACATAAGCTACTGGAGAAAAGTCCAATTACAGAACAAATTCCACTTTCCAGCATAGAGGTTCTGCCTGAACTGTATCAATTACAAAGGAGGGCAACCCTGCAGCTACAAGGCAGTCACGTTCAGGGGCCACACCCACAACTTTAGTATGCTGAGGTCCTTTCGAAGAGGGGAATCCCATGGTTGGGAGGTTGTCAGCTGTACAAGGTCTGAAAACCAGTGATGCTGTGGCCAATGTGGATCAACAAGTAGAACTGACGTGCTCTCGAGACTGATCTTCCTCAAGACCTTGACGGAGCAAGAGAATTGTTGGAAACTCTTCCAGCAGCCCACTGTATCCACCAGGATGAAGGATAAGGGCCTCCACTAGAGAGAAGGTATGCTGCCTGATTCTCCACACCCGGCAGGTGTATTGTTCTGAGGAATGTAAGGTGTCTGTTTGCCCAAAGCAGTAGCTCCATTAGTACCTGCTGCAGTGCTATAGACCTCAGTCCGCCCTGGTGGTTGATGTGTGCAACCACGGTTGTCCTATAGTACTGGGAGGAAGTGACGGAGTGCACGGTGAACCGCATTGAGCTCCAGTACGTTGATGTGAGGTGTTGTCTATGGTGCTGACCATACATCATAGACCCCTGACTAGTTCAAGGCTGTTCCTCATCCCTGTAGGGAGGTGACTGTTTGGAGCAAGCCCAACGGTACAACATGGACTGCAGCAGCTAGGAGGCCTAGGAGCCTGTGACTCTCTAGCACTGTCACCTGTTTTCTCAGTTTGAATGTTGAAAGGCAATTTGGCAACGACACCACTCTTTCTGGAGAGAGTGTTGCTCACATGATTTGAGTGTACAGTGTCAAGCAGAGGGGCGAGTGAAATAACTGAAAACACTATTTTTCGAAGGCAAATCTCAGGTATTTTCTGTGTGCAGCTGGAATGAGATATGAAAGTATGCGTCTTTCAGGTCCACTGTGGTGAACCAATCACCTGGTTTTACTGACTGAAGGATGGTTTTGATTAGCAGCATTTTCAATGGAAGTGCTGAACGATTATGATTCAGACACCTTTGGGCCAGGATCAGAATGAGGGCTCTGCCCTTTTTTGGCACCAGAAAATAGATTTGTGTAGAACCTGCAGTTTTGTTGCTCTGGTTCTACCTCTGTGATTGCATGCTTTTCCAGGAGGAAATGCATTTCTGAGCAGTGAGTTTGCTTTTCAGCAGGGTGGCGAGCTGTTGTTTTCAAGACACCCCTGAAGTGTAGGGGTCACTGACAATTGTAGTGCGTAACCTTGTGTTAGAGTGCATAACACCCATTTGTTGGCTGTTGACCTTTTCCAGCTGGAAAGGTGGTGCTCAAGGAAATTATGTTGCGCTAGAGAGTCAGCCCTGTCAGGAACGAGGCTCAGCGTGCTGTGGTGCAGAGGGGACACGGCTGCACATGGTACACCTCTGCTTCTTGGGCGATGCTGCGCTCCACCTCGTCGGTAGGGCTGAGAGTGTCTGTTCCTCCACTCCTGAGCAGGTACAGCCCAAGTCTGAGCCTGGTTTCTCGGCATCCCAGTTGGGGCCCTGGAACGGGAGTAATGGTTTGCTGCCGGATGCATTCTAGGCTTTGGAATGACGCGCTGAAGCACCATCTTTGCTTCCTTGTCTTCTTCAGACACTTGGAGGAGGTGAGCCGCTGCTGGGTCAAATGTCTGGCCAGGTGATATGGGTACACCTAGGAGTGGAACCTTCTCTTTGTCAGGGAGCTTGGACTTCCCTAACCATTGGTGGTGCCGTTCAACACAGTGTTGCCAATGATTTGATTTGATTTCCCAAACATCTGAGCATTCTCCCGAAGACATTGGATGAGTAGGTCTGTAACTGTAGACAGTTCTTTCATGGTCTCAGCATCGTAGTTTGCGGCGAGGCGTGCCTGCAGCGCCTTCTGATAGAAAGCATGTATCGCTACTGAATTGGTAAGCCTGGCGGCTGAAGAGGTGCTGTCATGTGTTCTGCGTAGAAAGCAATCAGATGCCCTGCATCATTTGTTAGGCAGCTCTTGGTCTGAACTAGAGGCCTTCAAAGGTCCAAAAAGTTGGACCAGTTCCGAACGGACCCAAGGACAACAAAATCCATTCCAATTAGACCTGGTCGGATTCAGACCCGATCCGAGCGAGGGAAGCAGCAGAAAAGTACATTTTTAAGCTACTTTATTACCCGGAGCTTATAAGGCGCGAGGGTGAGGAGGTAGAAAGCTCACCTGTGATGTGTGTGTAGGCTACTGTGAGTGTGAGCGAGTGACACGGTAAGTGGGGAGGAGGGAGGGAGAGACAGCAACCAACCACGCCGACTCGCACTATATCAGACTAATAGCTGCTATAGCAAGATTATTTATCATCCAATATGATTACACAGTACCTACCGGTCTTGACTGCATCAAACCGGGAGAATCTAGTTAAGATAGCTAAACTAAATGAGGCCGCATGAGCTTTCTTGTCCTACGCAGTTACAATCAGTTACAACTCCATTTAGAATATTAAGTAGCAGCCTACCTGTGGGCTTTTGGTAATTGTAGCCTATCCGTCTCCAACTTTTAATTCCATCATTTTATTTCCATATTCCTGTGATTACATATCTCCTAACTCTTTGACTGTAGCCTATTGCTGCTTTGATGACTATCCTGTGAGGATCAGACTGCCGAGATTGTGACAGTGTGGCGCAACGGTCTAAGGCACTGCATCTCAGTGCAAGAGGTGACACTACAGTCCCTGGTTCGAGTCCAGGCTAAATCACATCCGGCCGTGATTGGGAGTACCATAGGGCGGCACACAATTGGCCCAGTGTCGTCCGGGTATGGCCAGGGTAGGCCATCATTATACACTGCTCAAAAAAATAAAGGGAACACTAAAATAACACATCCTAGATCTGAATGAATCAAATATTCTTATTAAATACTTTTTTCTTTACATAGTTGAATGTGCTGACAACAAAATCACACAAAAATTATCAATGGAAATCAAATTTATCAACCCATGGAGGTCTGGATTTGGAGTCACACTCAAAATTAAAGTGGAAAACCACACTACAGGCTGATCCAACTTTGATGTAATGTCCTTAAAACAAGTCAAAATGAGGCTCAGTAGTGTGTGTGGCCTCCACGTGCCTGTATGACCTCCCTACAACGCCTGGGCATGCTCCTGATGAGGTGGCGGATGGTCTCCTGAGGGATCTCCTCCCAGACCTGGACTAAAGCATGATGAGACATGATGTCCCAGATGTGCTCAATTGGATTCAGGTCTGGGGAACGGGTGGGCCAGTCCATAGCATCAATGCCTTCCTCTTGCAGGAACTGCTGACACACTCCAGCCACATGAGGTCTAGCATTGGCTTGCATTAAGAGGAACCCAGGGCCAACCGCACCAGCATATGGTCTCACAAGGGGTCTGAGGATCTCATCTCGGTACCTAATGGCAGTCAGGCTACCTCTGGCGAGCACATGGAGGGCTGTGCGGCTCCCCAAAGAAATGCCACCCCACACCAACTGGTCATGGAGGATGTTGCAGGCAGCAGAACGTTCTCCACGGCGTCTCCAGACTGTCACGTCTGTCACATGTGCTCAGTGTGAACCTGCTTTCATCTGTGATGAGCACAGGGCGCCAGTGGCGAATTTGCCAATCTTGGTGTTCTCTGGCAAATGCCAAACGTCCTGCACGGTGTTGGGCTGTAAGCACAACCCCCACCTGTGGACGTCGGGCCCTCATACCACCCGCATGGAGTCTGTTTCTGACCGTTTGAGCAGACACATGCACGTTTGTGGCCTGCTGGAGGTCATTTTTCAGGGCTCTGGCAGTGGCCTTCCTTGCACAAAGGCGGAGGTAGCGGTCCTGCTGCTGGGTTGTTGCCCTCCTACGGCCTCCTCCACGTCTCCTGATGTACTGGCCTGTCTCCTGGTAGCGCTTCCATGCTCTGGACACTACGCTGACAGACACAGCAAACCTTCTTGCCACAGCTCGCATTGATGTGCCATCCTGGATGAGCTGCACTACCTGAGCCACTTGTGTGGGTTGTAGACTCCGTCTCATGCTACCACTAGAGTGAAAGCACCGCCAGCATTCAAAAGTGACCAAAACATCAGCCAGGAAGCATAGAACTGAGAAGTGGTCTGTGGTCACCACCTACAGAACCACTCCTTTATTGGGGGTGTCTTGCTAATTGCCTATAATTTCCACCTGTTGTCTATTCCATTTGCACAACAGCATGTGAAATTTATTGTCAATCAGTGTTGCTTCCTAAGTGGACAGTTTGATTTCACAGATGTGTGATTGACTTGGAGTTACATTGTGTTGTTTAAGTGTTCCCTTTATTTTTTTGAGCAGTGTAAATAACAATTTGTTCTTAACTGACTTGCCTAGGTAAATAAAGGTTAATAAATAAAAATACAATAAAATCAAGCCTCTCTCTCTATCCCACAGAGGAGGGGGGGGCTGCTGGATGATCGACCTTCGTAAATGACCAGAGAGGGAGTCTCTCTCTCTACCCTTTAGTATCAACCAAAGGAACGCCCAAAACTCTAACGTCCAAAAAGTGAACACTGGAACAATTTTTCTAACATCTGATTGTGTGGAATGATGAGAGATGGTCTATGGAAAACTAATGTCTATTTTGTGATGTCATTAAAAATGGCAATGTCTTAACAATCCTATGTTAAGATAGGACTGTGATTTTTGTTTTCTAATGAGATAATTGTTTTTCCTATAAACTATGCACAGTAACTATCCACGCCCGAGTGAGCTCAGAGATCGTGTCAGCATGACAGAACGCCCCCTTTGGCCAGAGTGCATAAAAAGCCTTGGTGACGAAATCAACCTTTAGACCAGGAAACGTGAGGAGGAGAGCTACATGCTTTGAAATGGTTGACGCTTTGAACCTCAACACGGGGTGAATAAATTAACTCACCTTCCTTCAGAGAGACTAAGAGCTGCAGCTCATGTCCATCTTGGTCCGAATCCTGAATGCCAACACGAGGAGGAAGAGAGGAGAAGCTCACCTCAGACAAATCACTGGTACAGTTGATTAGCTGTCTTAAGTCAGATATCGAGAAAAGCGAATCTAAGTGAGGCTTTCCTACTATGCTCATCATCAATGGGAATCATTTAAACGACAGACAATTTAGAAGAGGGACATTATGACCTCTTGTGGACAATCAGAGCCTTACACCAACAGGAGATCCCACCACAACAACTTTCAGAGAAGGCTTGGTTCCGACTGAGATTAACCATGAACAAAGGCATTTCACACGAAAATACATTCATTATTTCTTATTCCAAGCGGGCGGTGGTTTGGGTGCAAGGTATATGATTAATGTGAGAATAGTTATAGAATGTGTCTCTTTTTCTCCAACTCTGTGTAATTAGCCATTATATTTTGTCAGCCACTAGGGACCCTTGTCTCATGTAAGTGTGTATTCACACTTATTTAGTAAGCTAGTAAATAAATGATCAAACCAATTTGTGAAGTACTGAATAATGCTCAAGGCTGGGGTTCTTGCAGATCCAAAAAGGTCAGAATGAGAATTGATAAGAGGTTATGATCAATATGTTTTATGGATGCTATAGGTAAAGACCTTATAGAGTTTAATTCGGGAGATGGTAACTCTAAACATCTTCTTCCGTGGTGCCCCAAATTCTAATGAGTTAATTGTTATACAATTAATTGAATCGGGTAATAATTAAACATAGCTAGTGGATTAAATAAATAACAGTCATCAGATTAATGAAGGTAAAGTCACAACACTTACGATTGGCCAACAACAAGCTACACGTGCCACTCTCGTGAAAAGCAAGAGCAGCAGCATAAATTATACAATTTCTGTCTCTCTCCATACTGTAGCATCGTGTTTGGTTCTATACAGGTCCTTCCGGACATGTAACGGTTGTCGTAGGTGGAAGAAGGTGAAGAGGACCAAGGTGCAGCGTGGTACATGTTCAAGGTAAATTTAATAAAGAAACTGAACACTAGAACAAAAAACAACAAAGCAGAACAAACTAAACAGTTCTGTCTGGTGCAGACACACAAAGACAGAAAACAACTACCCACAACTCAAGGGTGAAATCAGGCTGCCTAAGTAAGGTTCCCAATCAGAGACAACGATTGACAGCTGCCTCTGATTGGGAACCATACCAGGCCAAACACATAGAAATACAAACAAAGAACAAAATATAGAATACCCACCCACATCACACCCTGACCAAACTAAAACTAGAAACATACAAAGCAATTGACGGTCAGGGCATGACAGTACCAACCCCCCAAAGGTGCGGACTCCAGCTGCAACACCTAAACCCATAGGGAAGGGTCTGGGTGGGCATCTGTCCGCATTGGCGGCTCTGAGGTGGGATGTGGACCCCACGCGACGGCGTGAAGGGCGACGGCGTGAAGGGCGACTCCGGCAGCGACGGCGTGAAGGGCGACTCCGGCAGCGACGGCGTGAAGGGCGACTCCGGCAGCGACGGCGTGAAGGGCGACTCCGGCAGCGACGACGTGAAGGGCGACTCCGGCAGCGACGGCGTGAAGGGCGACTCCGGCAGCGACGGCGTGAAGGGCGACTCCTGCAGCGACGGCGACAGGAAATTCGATGGAAATTCGCAAGGCTTGGCATGGCTAGGGTTCTGTCATTTGGCATGGTCAAAGTACATTGGAGCTCACGTACAAAGTATTTGAACAACGGGATGGATGTCTCCGTCTTTGAAGAACTGAATTTATCAAACTTGGATGAGGATGCCACGGCAGTAGGTGTATGCTACACACTGAGGTTCCTCCTTGCACACACTCAAAGATTTCAGACAAGGATATTTTCTAGTCGACGGTCACTGCCAAGCCGGCAGGCTGGGACTGGTCGACGCTAGAGCTGTGGTTCATAGCATCATCATTAGTCATCATCATCATCATCAGTCGTCATCACCCATCATCACCGATAGATCCACTATAATTGAGAATTTCAATAAGCATTTTTCTACGGCTGGCCATGCTTTCCACATGGCTACCCCTACCCCGGTCAACTGCCCGGCACCCTCCACAGCACCCCGCCAAATCCCCCACCATTTCTCCTTTACCCAAATCCAGATAGCTGATGTTCTGAAAGAGCTGCAAAATCTGGACCCCTACAAATCAGCCGGGCTAGACAATCTGGACCCCCTCTTTCTAAAATTATCTGCCGAAATTGTTGCAACCCCTATTACTAGCCTGTTCAACCTCTCTTTCGTATCGTCTGAGATTCCCAAAGATTGGAAAGCTGCCGCGGTCATCCCCCTCTCCAAAGGGGGTGACACTCTAGACTCAAACTGATACAGACCTATATCTATCCTACCCTGTCTTTCTAAGGTTTCTCCGCTATGCAATCTGGTTTCAGAGCTGGTCATGGGTGCACCTCAGCCACGCTCAAGGTTCTAAACGACATCATAACCGCCATCGATAAGAGACATTACTGTGCAGACGTATTCATCGACCTGGCCAAGGCTTTCGACTCTGTCAATCACAACATTCTTATTGGCAGACTTGACAGCCTTGGTTTCTCAAATGATTGCCTCGCCTGGTTTACCAACAACTTTTACCAACTACTGAAAGAGTTCAATGTGTCAAATCGGAGGGCCTGTTGTCCGGACCTCCGACAGTCTCTATGGGTGTGCCACAGGGTTCAATTCTCGGGCCGACTCTCTTTTCAGTATACATCAATGATGTTGCTCTTGCTGATTCTCTGATCCACCTCTACGCAGACGACACCATTCTGTATACTTCTGGCCCCTCCTTGGACACTGTGTTAACTAACCTCCAGACGAGCTTTAATGCCATACAACTCTCCTTCCGTGGCCTCCAACTGCTCTTAAACGCAAGTAAAACTAAATGCATGCTATTTAATCGATCACTGCCCGCACCTGCTCGCCCGTCCAGCATCACTACTCTGGACGGCTCTGACTTAGAATACGTGGACAACTACAAATACCTGGGTGTCTGGTTAGACTGTAAACTCTCCTTCCAGACTCACATTAAGCATCTTTAGTCCAAAATTAAATCTAGAATCGGCTTAAATCTAGAATCGCAGCCATGCTGCCAAACATACCCTCGTAAAACTGACCATCCTACCGATCCTTGACTTCGGTGATGTCATCTATAAAATAGCCTCTAACACTCTACTCAACAAACTGGATGCAGTCTATCACAGTGCCATCCGTTTTGTCACCAAAGCCCCATACACTACCCACCACTGCGACCTGTAAGCTCTCGTTGGTTGGCCCTCGCTTCATACTCGTCGCCAAACCCACTGGCTACAGGTTATCTACAAGTCTCTGCTAGGTAAAGCCCCGCCTTATCTCAACTCACTGGTCACCATAGCAGCACCCACTCATAGCACGCGCTCCAGCAGGTATATCTCACTGGTCACCCCCAAAGCCAATTCTTCCTTTGGTCATCTTTCCTTCCAGTTCTCTGCTGCCCATGACTGGAACAAACTGCAAAAATCTCTGAAGCTGGAGACTCACATCTCCCTCACTAGCTTTAAGCACTAGCTGTCAGAGCAGCTTACAGATCACTGCACCTGTACATAGATAGATGGGCTGTTTACAGATGTGCTGTTTACAGATGTACTATCTACCTACCTCATCCCCATACTGGTATTTTTATTTTTATTTTGCTCCTTTGCACCCCAGTATCTCTACCTGCACATTCATCTTCTGCCGATCTACCATTCCAGTGTTTAATTGCTATATTGTAATTACTTCTCCACCATGGCCTATTTATTTCCTTAACTTACCTCATTTGCACACACTGTATATAGACTTTTTATTTTATTTTGTTCTACTGTATTATTGACTGTATGTTTTGTTTATTCCATGTGTAACTCTGTGTTGTTGTATGTGTCGAATTGCTTCGCTTTATCTTGGCCAGGTCGCAGTTGCAAATGAGAACTTGAAATAAAAAAGAATGAAAAAGAGTGCACGTAGTCTCTGTCATAATAGTGGGAAAGTGTCACCCGATTCTACAACCACGCTCCGTTCAGAGGTTGGGTTTGGTACCGGCGGAGGAAGGCTGGCCATGATGTGCACGAGGGCAGACAATGGTTGCAATACGACTGTAATTAATCTCCTTGGCATCTCAGTGCATTGAGATTTGTGCCCAGGATGAGCGATGGCGTTTATTGGGCGGTGATTCGTGAGAGGAGTGAGTCGAGATGTCAATGTTCTCGGTTTTAATTTCTGACAGTGACTGTAAACATTGTTGGTATTTAGCGTCTCAATCACATCGCAGGAAGAAGTTCCCATGGGTCATTTGGCGACACGTTACAAAAACTAAAGAGAACTGCCTGTTAAAATGAAAACCTCTAAGGGATCAGATCCCGCTAGCGGGATCAAATTTGACAACATCTTGTGAAATTGGAGCGCGCCAAATTCAAGTTACAAAATCATAGTATTGAACATTCATGAACATACAAGTGTCTTAAATAATTTAAAAGCTTAACTTGTTAATCCAACCCCTTTGTCAGATTTCAGAACAGCGCCCCACATCAAAATACTTATTCAACCAGCACAGGCTTTACAAAAATCACAAATGGCGATAAAATAAATCACTTACCTTTTGAAGATCTTCCTCTGTTTGCAATCCCAAGGGTCCCAGATACACAATGAATGTTTGTTTTGTTCGATAAAGTCCTTCTTTATATCCAAAAAGTATGTTTAGTTGGCACCATTGATTTCAGTAATCCATTCCTTCAACATGCATAAAAAGAAATCCAAACATCTACCGGTAAACTTTGTCCAAACAAGTCAAACAATGTTTCTAATCAATCCTCAGGTACCCTAATATGTAAATTAATTATAATATTTCAGACGGAAAGAGCGGTGTTCAATAGAAAAGGGAAATAATGAATAGCGCGCCCTCATTCACGCATGCCAAAAGCCTACCTTTCCTGATGAGAACATCTTGGATAACCTACAACTACTTGTTCGTTTTTCAAGAAACAAGCCTGAAAACCTGTATAAAACTGTTGACATCTAGTGGAAGCCATAGGAAGCCATAGGAACTGCAATCTGGGAGCTATTTTGTATATCCCATAGGCTTGCATTGAAAAGGCCTGTGACCGCCAAAAAAAAAAAATTTCGGATGGATTTTCCTCAGGTTTTCAACAGTCAAATCAGTTCTGTTATACACACAGACATCATTTTAACAGTTTTCAAAACTTCTGCGTGTTTTCTATCCAATGCTACCAATTATATGCATATCCTATCCTCTGGGCCTGAGTAACAGACAGTTTACTTTGGGCACCTCAGTCAGCTGAAAATTCAGGATACTGCCCCCTAGCCTTAAGTTAATTTTAAGGAAGTCATTTAGCCATTCATTGTACTCATTGCAATCTGTAGAGTTGTTATTTTCTCCAGTTTTCTTGTGACATTCCTGGATTTCTCATTATATTAATAAAGAGTGATTAATCAACAAATACGATAGTCAGTTGAAAAAAGGTTAAGGGTACAAGACTATGTACATACTGAACATTGCTGTTGGCAAAATCACAAAATATCCCATCAAGCCAAGCGGGTAAAGCTTCCCGTTGTCACAGTTCCGAGACCAGTCAGAAACACCCAGCTAACCCTACGCTAATGGCGCCGTTGGATCTCAAAACTGAACTTGGATCCGCGTTAAGTAGCAATGATATCCTTCTCCACCGTCGTCTTACGACAGATATCTCGAACCAGTCATGACTTTAATAAAACAATACATCATTTCAGTTGCTTTCCAGCGAATGTCTTAGTTACATGTTTATATAACTAACAAATTAGTTTTGAAGTTGAGGGTGCAGTATTTATGAAGATTCGCAATGAGGATGAAAACAAGCATACTTCAGCTAGCCAGCTAGTTTAGCCCAGTAGCGGTGCGTGAGTAAAATCCCTTGGGAAGCCAATCCAGGAAAAAAAGGACTAATTGTGTTGTTTGCTCTATAACCTGTTAGTTCATATGCCTTGCTACTGTGATATATAGTGTGATATGTAGGCCTAATGCCGAGACAATAAGACAGTGGCAGAAATACATTTAACCACACCTTTGTTTCATCACAAAAACGAGAGCGACAAAGCATATTACATGTAACAAACAGTTACATCAGTGGAGGCCGTTGAGGGGAAGACAGCTCATAATAATGGCTGGAACGGAGTGAACTTGCAACATTTCGGTTACTAGCCCAACGCTCTAACCACTAGGCTACCCTGCCACCCGAGGGTAGCATGACCTACAGCATGATCAAGGAAGTTAATGTTTCCGTCATTTTCGGATTACTAAACAACTATTGATTTAGAACCACAGACTTACCACAAGTTGAAAAGAAAACAGGAGCTGCTTCCACTATTCCAGCACCATTTCAACTTTAACATTTCAGTATCATCAAATCACCCATGCTTAGTCTAATACAGTGACAACTAAAAGATACCAAAAACAATTTATTCCAATCAACGTAAGCTAAATATGATGTGACTGTCTATAGTATTGATTACTGTGTGTGTGTGTGTGTGTGTGTGTGTGTGAAGTAGAAAAAACATGGCTCACCCTACTTGTAGCGAAACGGTCAATGACATCCTTCATGTTGATGAAACGGTCAATAACATCCTTCATGTTGATGAAACGGTCAATAACATCCTTCATGTTGATGAAAAGGTCAATGACATCCTTCATGTTGATGAAACGGTCAATAACATCCTTCATGTTGATGAAACGGTCAATGACATCCTTCATGTTGATGAAACGGTCAATAACATCCTTCATGTTGATGAAACGGTCAATGACATCCTTCATGTTGATGAAACGGTCAATAACATCCTTCATGTTGATGAAACGGTCAATGACATCCTTCATGTTGATGAAACGGTCAATAACATCCTTCATGTTGATGAAACGGTCAATGACTGTCATACAGTAGACCTAAACACTTTTCCTTTTTGTTGTCCTAGGCTACCTGGCTAAAATGTTTGCTCGCTAGCCTAACTTACTGTCAAGGGCAACGATGCGCCAGGCCAGTTTATATTAACCTACTACATCTAGCTACATATTGAACTTCCATCCTCTCAGGCCAGGGGCACAATGTATGAATGTATGTTTGGATTAGAATCGTCATTGTAATCATTGGCCAGTATGGAGATTTAAGTAAAACCTGCCCAAATCTCCATCAATGGATAACTTAGGAACGAGGCGATTTTAGCTAGCTAGCTAGCCACTGGAGAACAACGACACTACACGATGCAACAATTCAAGTTTCTGTAAATTATGTTTTGCTTTTGATGTGATTGGTGTGAAGCCAAATACAAACAGGCTTTTGTTTTGGTATGCCAGGACCATTCACAGTTGAGCTCACACAGTTTAGCTCAGCGCTGATTGCCTATTATTTTATTTGGTATCAAGGGAGGCCAAATGCTTGCTGGCTTTCCTTACATTCAATGCTATGGGCAGCAACAATGTCATACCCTTTTTGGCCAGACAGCATCAGATGGGCTACACATACTGAGACAGAGGAGATATATTTTGCTCACTTGGATGCTTTCTCCATTGAGATACAAGGAAAATTATGAAACACAGAGACAAAATAAATTATTGTATATGTTTTTGTCTTTTTGGGGGGGAAGCCTGGTTTCCTTGGCATCCATGAATAGTGAAGGCCACTGAGGGGAGAACAGCTCATAATAATGGCTGGAACGGAACCAATGGAATGGCATCAAACACATGGAAACCATTTGTTTGATGTATTTGATACCATTCCACCTATTATGCTCCAGTCATTAACATGAGCCCGTCCTCTCCAATTAAGGTGCCACCAACCTCGTGTGATGAATACCTGCCACTGGTTTAGCCAGGGAAACCAGTTCTTATTATACCTCGGCAGGAAAACCGGGGACAACTAGCTTGGGCCAAGTGCGTGTTTATGCCATCCCACTCATTCCGCTTCAGTCATTAACATGAGACAGTTCTCCCCAATTAAGGTGCCACCAACCTCATGCGATGAATACACACCACTGGTTTAGCCAGGGAAACCCGTTCTTACTATACCTAAGTGGGGAAACCAGCTCGGGCCACAAGACTAATTCAGGAGACCTTTTGTTATATGGCCTTATATCAGGAGCTGGTGGCGAAAAGTTTGATTAAAAAATTCAGAGACTGAAACAAATACATCAGATTACTTATTTATAGTAAGTATAGTAAATCAATATACAATCCCGAAATCAGCTGTAATTGTCAATAGTAAAACACAGGTTAAAATGATGTTTGAGTGAACTCTGAACACAGAAAATGAATGGTGAATTCGACTGGACACAGTAGACTCCTCCTCGTATTTATTTACACATTTTGGCGTGGTGTCATTGAAAAATGGAACAACTGAAGAAAGACGTGAAATTTAATCCATCAACAACAGCCAATTTCTTTTCACGGGTGTTTTTCTGGTAAGTACTTGTTTACAGTTAACACTGTAGCTCGATCTTTTAAAAGTAGCTAGTTAGTAATATGGCTGGCTATTAAGGGTGCGTTCGTAAATTCGCTCTGGCTATTTACTCACAATTTCAGAGCACTCTTGTCTGAGTGTGCCAGAGTTCAGAACAACTGAGGAATTTACGAACGCTCAACACCGGTTGACTATGGCTGGTGTCAGTAAACGTAGGCCAAAAAAAACGTGATTAAATTGTTGCCAGTAGCACAGTCACCAATGATATGGGTAACATAAAAACAGCCTAACCAGCTCTGCTAGGGCGAGTAAAATGGTCAGAGGTCTCTTCTTATTTGGGTCTGGAAGTAGCTGTAATGTAGTGAACATTATGCCACAATCCAGTCCGTGTATTCGTACTGTGGGATTCCAGTTCCATGTTTTACAGGAGCCAGACAGTAGGAGTGATATGCCATGTAAACTATAATGCCAGCACATTTTGGAGTAAAGTTAAACTAAAGTATATGAACGCCCGGACATCCGTTCTTTTAAACATAAGACATCTAAACAACTGTGGATGTTACAATTGGCGACGAGTGAAACGCACAAGAGGCGAATGCAATTTACAAGACGAACTACGTGCCTGTGTGAGTAAACGCAGATAGCAACAACAGCCTAGTTAACATTGTACATTACAATACCATGATGTGCACACAGAACCCAGTTCAGTCGGCTCGAGGTCGAAAAAATGGATCAACAGATTCAACAATTTTCTAGTGGCATTAGACATCGCGGATAACATACAGAAAAGGGCATTACTGTTACACTATGACGGGTCGGATGTGTACGATATATTTGACACATTGCAAGATACCGCAGCAGCTGATTGCTATGACACAGCTGTAGCCCAGCTCATTGCATATTTCTGTCCAAAAGTCAACACAGAATATGAAACCTACGTTCTGACAAAATGAAAACGAAACCATGGATGCTTACCACACAAGATTGGGGCAATTAGCATACATATGCGAGTTTGCGAACGTTGATATGGAAATCAAGTCACAGATAATACTAAGCTGCAGTTCCGCGCGCCTCCGCTTGATGGCGCTAAAGGATGGTACAATGGCTCTCCAACAGCTACTTGATGCAGGCAGGGCACAAGAAATGTCGGATAAACAAGCTGCAGGCATTGACAATGCTCAATCAAAATCACAAAAATTACTTTCAGTGCGCACTGTACAAAATAAAAAACATTACAAAAGCCAGGGCTATGAAAGTGACAAACATCAAAACAGAACATGCAATAACTGTGGGCAGAAATTCCCACATGATGGAAGACAAACAAACTGCCCTGCAGGGGGGGAAAGATGTGAAGAATGTGCCACGTGATGGAAGACAAACAAACTGCCCTGCAGGGGGGGAAAGATGTGAAGAATGTGGAAAGTTGAATCACTTTCAAAAATGTTGTAGATCAAACCAGAGTCCACTCCTCCATTTGCTGATAAACTAACCCAATGGCGTCCGAAACGTAACATAAAGTGCAGTCACATGATGACAAGACAGAAAAACAAAACACCTCACCAAGCTTGGATGATTATGTGTCTGTTGTGTGTACACTACACAAACTGTCGCAACCACACATCCAAGTTACCATTATGAACACAACTGTGGATGTTATTAGTGATTTGGGAGCAAGTGTTAGCCTGTTTTTTTTTCTTTCATCAACAACGTTAAGGCAAACATCTTTGCTTATGGCTCATCTGAACCATTTCCACAGAAGAAAATTCACAGCACCAGTCCTCTCCAAGACTAAGACGGTGGATACCACTTTCTATGTAATCAAAGGTGACTCTGGTTCACTACTTAGCTGTCAGACAGCAACAGACCTTGGACTTCTGAAAATAATCAACCCACTATCCACCCCAACTGAACCAGCTGATGATTAATTCATAAGCCAGTTTACCAATGAATACCAGGACCTCTTCCAAGGTATCGGACAACTGACTTTCAAGTGAAGCTGCACATTGATGACACAGTGCAACCAAAGGAGGATTCCTTTTCACATGAGCGAAAAAGTTCAACAAGAGCTTGACACACTTAAAAGCCAAGACATTGAAAAAAATCAGCAGGCCAACGCCATGGGTAGCCCCTATAGTGGTCACACCAAAACCCAAGACGCCTGATAAAGTTTGTCTGTGTCGACATGCACCTTCTGAACACAGCAATTCAACGTGAACGACACATCACACCAACGGTTGACGACCTGATCCATGATCTGAATGGAGCAGTGGTGTTCTCCAAGCTAGATCTTAATGCTGGATACCACCAGCTTGAGTTACATCCAGACTCACAACCTTCACTACACATACTGGCCTTTTGAGATACACCAGACTGAACTCTGGCCTAAATTCAGCTGCCGCGGTGTTTCAAAATGCAATACATACAGCAAGTGCTGCAAGGCATTCCCAGATCTCAAGATGAACACACAGAGTCTTAAAGCTGTGTTTCAGAGATTGCGAAAGATCTCACGCGGAACAAAGAAAAATGTGAATGCAGCAAAACGACACGAGTGTTAACAGCCATGTTTTCTCTGAGAAAGGCATTTCAGAGGATCCAAAGAAAATCAAAGCCATATAGAATCTGCCAGCACCTCAAAATGCCTCGGAAGTTCGCAGTCATCTGGGTATGAGGCAATACTGTTAACTGTTCATACCAGACTTTGCAACAACCGCACAGCCTCTTTGTGAGCTCACAAGAAAAGATCACACCTTGTCATGGGGACCACAGCACCAGTCTGCGATGGAAAAAATGAAGAAGCTGTCTGATGCAGCACAAGACGACAGCCTACTTTGACCCAGCCAAGAGGTTGACACTGTTAGTTGACGCCAGCCCAGTTGGTTTAGGTGCCATACCATGTCGAAACAACCCTACAAGTGATAGACGCCCATATCATTGACTATACCTGCCGAGCGCTCTGAGGTTGAACAGCGCTACTCACAAACCGAGAGAGAAGTTCTGGTGATCATCTGGGCATTCAAACACTTTCACTTGTATCTCTATGGAGCTCACTTCATAGACCATAAACCACTAGAGCTTATCTTCAACACCCACACCCCCAGCATGACTTGAGTGATGGAGACTGAGACTACAACCATACAGCTACACTGTTAAGTACAAAGCCAGTAAAGACAACCCTGCCGAGTACATGTCAAGACATCCCATCGCAGGAGAAACCCCACAAAGAACCTCTCGCATGGCAGAGGAATATGTGAACTTTTATCATTGACAACACAGTTCCCAAAGCGATGACTCTAGAAGAGGTGCAAGAAGTAACAAAGATACTCAGCTCTACAGAAGGTGATGTGCCTATTTTCCACAGGAACCTGGCAAGATTCACCATGTGACACACAAGAAGCTGATTTCCAAACATTAAAAGCACTCTTTCGCATGAGACATGAACTAACTAATCAACGCACCAGCAAATGTCATCCTGAGAGGAACACGGCTCGTTCTTCCAATCTCTCTCCAAAAAAAGCAATCAATCTAGGACATCCTAGGTATTGTGAAAACAAAACACCTACTGAGAGAGAAGGTGTGGTTTCCAGGCATAGATGACATGGTGGAAAAAAGCAATTCAGCACTGCATTCCATGTCAAGCTGCCACTGTAGAAAATCATATGGAACCACTGTCTATGTCGAAACTACCAAAAGGTCCATGACTAGAAGTATCAGTCGATTTCTGCGGGCCTTTCCCATCGGGTGACTACCTACTTGTAGTTGTTGACGATTACTCAAGGTATCCGGAAGTTGAAATCGTTAGGTCCACATCAGCCACTTCTGTCCTTCCCAAGCTTGACAAAGTTTTCTCCTACTTTGGAGTACCCAAGATTGTCTGTTTTTACAATGGACCTCCTTTCAATTGATAGTCCTTCACAGATTTCAGCCACTACCTTGGATTTAAACCTAGAAAGATAACATCTTACTGGCCCGAGAGCTAAATCCGAAGCGAAACGCTTCATGAGAACACAAGAAAACTGTCACAGCGACAAACTCTGAAGGAAGACCTTGGAAACAACATCTCTACAGTTTTCAGGGGAAACTACTGCGCAAACCCTCACGGAACTGAAAACTTGTCCACAGGACGCTGAACAACCAGATGAAAACCCAGATCCAAACCCTCGATACCCTATGAGAACCAATGGAAGACCTTCAAGATCTCATTGAAGAGATGTAATTAATCAAGTTCAAAAACTGTGAAATAGTTAACCTTAATGTTATATCCCAAATGAATTTTATACCGACCAGTAGTGATAACTTAAGTTTCTTTATTTTGAAATAAGGGAGGGATGTAACGTAGTGAACATGTCATAATCCAGCCCGTGTATTCGTACTGTGGGGTTCGATGTTTTACAGTAGCCAGACAGTAGGAGTGAAATGCCATGTGAACTATAATGCCAGCAAATTTAGGAGTAAAGTTAAACTGAAGAATACGAACGCCCTGACAGTCCTTATAAACACAAGATCGCTAAACAACTTTGGATGTTGCAGTAGCTAGCTAGCAAGCTAGCCAACGCGTTAGCCAGCTAACTTGGGTGTTTGACGGCCGATGTGAGGTCAGAACGCTCGGATGAACCCTATGCCTCGGTCAAAGCGTCCAGTCTGCGCTCTGAAGCCCCCGAAAGCTAAACACTGAGTTTACGAGAGCACTCTGGCACTCCAGATTGAATTTACGAACACAACCTATACGTTATATGGAAAATAATTTACAATGTAGAAAGTGTGTATGGAGCCAGATACAGTTGAAGTTTACATACATTTAGGTTGGAGTCATTAAAACTTGTTTTTCAACCACTCCAGAAATGTCTTGTTAACAAACTATAGTTTTAGCAAGTCGGTTAGGACATTTACTTTGTGCATGACAAGTCATTTTTCCAACAATTGTTTACAGACAGATTATTTCACTTATAATTCACTGTATCACAATTCCAGTGGGTCAGAAGTTTACATACACTATGTTGACTTTGCCTTTAAACAGCTTGGAAAATTCCAGCTAATTATGTCATGGCTTTAGAAGCTTCTGAAAGTCTAATTTACAGCATTTGAGTCAATTGCAGTTGTAACTGTGGATGTATTTCAAGGCCTACCTTCAGCATTGGGAGCAATTTCCAAATGCCTGAAGGTACCACATTCATCTGTACAAACAATAGTATGCAAGTATAAACACCATGGGACTACGCAGCCATCATACCGCTCAGGAAGGAGATGTGTTTTGTCTCCTAGAGATTAATGTTCTTTGGTGCGAAAAGTGCAAATCAATCCCAGAACAACAACAAAGGACCTTGTGAAGATGCTGGAGGAAACGGGTACAAAAGTATCTATATCCACCGTAAACGAGTCCTATATCGACATTACCTGAAAGGCCGCTCAGCAAGGAAGAAGCCACTGCTCCAAAACCGCCATAAAAAAAATCCAGACTACGGCTTGCAACTGCACATGGGGACAAAGATCGTACTTTTTGGAGAAATGTCCTCTAGTCTGATGAATCAAAAATGGAACTGTTTGGCCATAATGACCATCGTTATGTTTGGAGGAAAAAGGGGGAGGCTTGCAAACTGAAGACCACCATCCCAACCCTGAAGCACAGGGTTTGCACCATCATGTTGTTGGATTTTATGTGGATATATTTAAGCAATATCTCAAGACATCAGACAGGAAGTTTAAGCTTGGTCCCAAATGGGTCTTCCAAATGGACAATGACCCCAAGCATACTTCCAAAGTTGTGGCAAAATAGCTTAAGGACAACGAAGTCAAAGTATTGGAGTGGCCATCACAAAGCCCTGACCTCAATCCTATATAAAATTTGTGGGCAGAACGGAAAAAGCGTGTGTGAGCAAGGAGGCCTACAAACCTGACTCAGTTACACTAGCTCTGTCAGGAGGAATGGGCCACAATTCACCCAACATATTGTGGGAAGCTTGTGGAAGGCTACCTGAAACATCCTAACTGACCTAAAACAGGGAATTTTTACTAGGATTAAATGTCAGGAATTGTGAAAAACTGAGTTTAAATGTATTTGGCTAAGGTGTATGTAAACTTCCGACTTCAACTGTACCTGCCAAAAGGTTGATCGTTCACTACTGTTCAAAAGTTTGGGGTCACTTAGAAATGTCCTGGTTTTTAAAAGAAAAGCACTTTTTTTTTTTCATTTTAAAATAACTTTGAATTGATCAGAAATACAGTGTAGACATTTAATGTTGTAAATGACTATTGTAGCTGGAAACTGCTTTATTAAAAATAATAATAATGGAATATCTATATAGGCCCGTTATCAGCAACCATTACTCCTGTGTTCCAATGGCACATTGTGTTAGCTAATTCAAGTTTATAATTTTAAAAGGTTAATTGGTCATTAGAAAGCCCTTTTGCAAATATGTTAGCACATTAAACTGTTGTCCTGATTTAAAGAAGCAATACAACTGGCCTTCTTCAGACCTTCTTCAGACTAGTGGAGCATCAGCATTTGTGGGTTCGATTACAGGCCCAAAATTGCCAGAAACAAATAACTTTCTTCTGAAACTCGTCAGTCTATTCTTGTTCTGAGAAATGAAAGCTATTCCATGCAAGAAATTGCCAAGAAACTGTTGATCTCTTACCCGCAAAGCACCAGTCTCAACATCAACAGTGAAGAGACTACTCCGGGATGCTGGCCTTCTAGGCAGATTATCTGTCCAGTGTCTGTGTTTTTTATCTTTTCTTTTTATTGGCCAGTCTGAGATATGGCTTTTTCTTTGCAACTCTGCCTAGAAGGCCAGCATCCCGGAGTCGCCTCTTCACTGCTGACGTTGAGATGGGTGTTTTGCGGGTACTATTTAATGAAGCTGACGTACAATAATCCCTTTCAGAGATTTGGCAGTTTCATCTCAACAACGAAAATAGCGTACGCCAAATGGCATGTGAGGAGTGCTACCCGAACAAGCATTACACAGTTATGTTATGTACTTTTAACGAAGTCGGGGAAACCGGAAAGAGGTGTCTGGCTCGTTTTTCAAGTTAAGTCTCCATTGTCTATTACTCCTCAGTTGAGTTTACATTTAGGTAGCTAATGTAAAGGATTTGTTTGCCAGAGCAAGTCTAGACAGCACTAGCTGTATTATGCCGACAACAGTGAAGTTTCAGTCAGCCAGGTGTATCTCTACAGCATGGGCATACCTCTGGGTGAAGTGGACATCCCCATGCATGCACCTTATCAACATATGAATAATTCAGTATTGCACCATCCCGTTCTCTGGGCTTTGTCTGTAATCATAACCAGTAGTGCACATAACCAGTAGTGCACATAACCAGTAGGGCTCTCCACTAGTATTGTTTATGCTCTTAGATGTGATTTTTTTTAAATGAAAGACTAACCTTTTAATTGAAATAAAAAATGAATTATCATAAAACATATTGTTTAATTCTCTTGTTTAATTAAGAGTTTTGGCAAGGAGAATGTCTTTGTTCTCCATAGGCGCTCTCCCTCCATACTGGGAGTTTCCACCAGGAATTTATGACCGTTGTAAAACCTGATGTGCGAGAGGGAGGGAGCCACGATATACACCCAAAAGAGCCACGTCGTGACACAACATTGTTTTTGAGTGTTTAATCCTGATTTCTGCCGACAGACATGATAGGCTACATATGTTTTATTATTAAGTTATTGACCGTTCTGTGTACGTTCCCTAGTGGCCAATTTCAAAGCTGCTCAACTTGTGTTGAGGCAACCCTCAGATAAACATCATCTCGGATAAGTGATCATACCTTCTGTAAAATGAAGAGTTAATGTGTTGATATATGCACATTATAGCATATTTCATGGGCATTAATTACTATTTCTTACCAATTGATAATTATTTTTTTCATGCTAGCAGTCGTGCCTGCATGTCACAGTCACACAGTAGCAACATATCTTGCTGATCTACAACAAAATAATATGCATTTTGTCTTATTTTACTGTTAAATGAACCTTGCATTGTTATACAGTGCCTTGAATGTATTCAAATCCCTCGACTCTTTCCATATTTTGCTACGTTACAGCCTTACTTTGAAATGGATCAAATAAAGCATTCCACAGCAATCTACCCACAATACCCCATAATGACAAAGTGAAAACAAGTTGAGTAATTTTGACTAATTTCTTAAAAATAAGACATCAACACCTGATTTACATACAGTTGAAGTCGGAAGTTTACATACACCTTAGCCAAATGCATTTAAACTCAGTTTTTCACAATTCCTGACATTTAATCATAGTAAAAATTCCCTATTTTAGGTCAGTTAGGGTCACCACTTTATTTTAAGAATGTGAAATGTCAGAATAATAGTTGCGAGTGATTTACAGTGCCTTGCGAAAGTATTCGGCCCCCTTGAACTTTGTGACCTTTTGCCACATTTCAGGCTTCAAACATAAAGATATAAAACTGTATTTTTTTGTGAAGAATCAACAAGAAGTGGGACACAATCATGAAGTGGAACGACATTTATTGGATATTTCAAACTTTTTTAACAAATCAAAAACTGAAAAATTGGGCGTGCAAAATTATTCAGCCCCCTTAAGTTAATACTTTGTAGCGCCACCTTTTGCTGCGATTACAGCTGTAAGTCGCTTGGGGTATGTCTCTATCAGTTTTGCACATCGAGAGACTGACATTTTTTCCCATTCCTCCTTGCAAAACAGCTCGAGCTCAGTGAGGTTGGATGGAGAGCATTTGTGAACAGCAGTTTGCTGTGCTTCAGGGGTTGGGATGGTGTTCTTTGGCTTGCAAGCCTCCCCCTTGTTACTTCAAACATAACGATGGTCATTATGGCCAAACAGTTATTTTTGATTCATCAGACCAGAGGACATTTCTCCAAAAAGTACCATCTTTGTCCTCATGTGCAGTTGCTAACCGTAGCCTGGCTTTTTTATGGCGGTTTTGGAGCAGTTGCTTCTTCCTTGCTGAGCGGCCTTTCAGGTTATGTCGATATAGGACTCATTTTACTGTGGATATAGATACCTTTTGTACCCGTTTCCTCCAGCATCTTCTCAAGGTCCTTTGCTGTTGTTCTGGGATTGATTTGCACTTTGCGCACCAAAGTACATTAATCTCTAGGAGACAGAACGCATCTCCTTCCTGAGCGGTATGACGGCTGCGTGGTTCCATGGTGTTTATGCTTGCATACTATTGTTTGTACAGATGAATGTGGTACCTTCAGGTGTTTGGAAATTGCTCCAAAGGATGAACCAGACTTGTGGAGGTCTACAATTCTTTTTCTGAGATCTTGGCTGATTTATTTTCATTTTCCCATGATGTCAAGCAAAGAGGCACTGAGTTTGAAGGTAGGCCTTGAAATGCATCCACAGGTACACCTCCAATTGACTCAAAGGATGTCAATTATCCTATCAGAAGCTTCTAAAGCCATGACATCATTTTCTGGAATTTTCCAAGCTGTTTAAAGGCACAGTCAACTTGGTGCATGTAAACTTCTGACCCACTGGAATTGTGAAACAGTGAAATAATGTGTCTGTAAATAATTGTTGGAAAAATGACTTGTGTCATGCACAGAGTAGATGTCCTAACCGACTTGCCAAACCTATAGTTTGTTGTGGAGAAATTCGTGGAGTTGAAAAACAAGTTTTAATGACTCCAACCTAAGTGTATGTAAACTTCCGACTTCAACTGTAAGTATTCAGACCCTTTGCAATGAGACTCAATTAACCTCCGGTGCATCTGATTTTGTTGATCATCCTTGATGCTTATACAACTTGATTGGAGTCCACCTTTGGTAAATTCAATTGATTGGACATGTTTTGGAAAGGCATACACCTGTCTATATAAGGGACAGTTGACAGTGCATGTCAGAGTAAAAACCAAGCCACGAGGTCGAAGCAATTGTCCGCAGAGCTCCGAGACAGGATTGTGTTGAGGCACAGATCTGGGAAAGGATACCAAAACATTTCTGCAGCATTGAAGGTCGCCAAGAACACAGTGGCCTCCATCATTCTTAAATGGAAGAAGTTTAGAACCACCAAGACTGTTCCTAGAGCTGGCCGCCCGGCCAAAATGAGAAATCAGGGGAGAAGGGCCTTGGTCAGGGAGGTGACCAAGAACTTGATGGTCACACACCTAAAAATGCTCAGACCATGAGAAACGAGATTCTCTGGTCTGATAAAACCAAGATTGAACTCTTTGGCCTGATTGCCTACTGTGAAGCATTGTGGTGGCAGCATCATGCTGTGGGGTGTTTTTCACCAGCAGGGATTAGGAGACTAGTCAGGACCTTTGATGAAAACCTTCTCAGGACCTCAGACTGGGGCCAACGTTCACCTTCCAACAGGAAAATTACCCTAAAAACACAGCCAAGACAACACAGAAGTGGCTTTGGGACAAGTCTCTGAATGACCTTGAGTGGCCTAGCCAGAGCCCGGACTTGAACCAGATTGAACATCTCTGTAGAGATCTGAAAATAGCTGTGCAGCAACACTCCCCATGCAACCTGACAGAGCTTGAGAGGATCTGCAGAGAAGAATGGGAGAAACTCCTCTAATACGTGTGCCAAGCTTGTACCGTCATACACAAGAAGACTCAAGGATGTAATTGCTGCCTAAAGAATGTACTGCGTACAGGGTCTGAATAGTTATGTAATTGTGTACATTATTTTTTTAATATACATTAAAAAATCTAAAACTGTTTTTTGCTTTGTCATTATGGGTGTGCGTGTTTGTAGATGGGGGGGGGGGGGGGGGGGGGGGGGGTGTAAACAATTTTTGAATAATGCTACAACAAAATGTGGAAAAAGTCAAGTGGTCTGAATACTTTCCAAAGGGGATACATTTTAAATGTGATGTTTTTAGAAGTTGGGCTTGAAGGGTAGCTTAGCACAAAAGCACTCCCTCTATGCAGAATGTAAATGGCTATAAATAAATAAGGTTCAACTGGCTTTAGACAAGTTCAACTAACAAGAATAGCAGTACAGCAAATGTGAATCAGCTTTCAGATAATTAATTGAAAGTGGTGTGTGTTAGTCTTTGTGCATGGCTTCTTATTCACAGAGGGCCAGTGTGGGTACAGGGTTTTGTTCTAACCAAACAAAATCACACCTGATTCAACTAGTCAGGTCTTGAGTTATGTCTTTGATAAGTTGAATCAGGTGTGTTGGTTGGCAAGAACAAAAGCGTACAGTCATATCTGTGGATACAATTGGCCACCCCCCTGTTACGAGTGCTACTTTCATCATGATGAATAGTAATGATCAGTTTATTTGAATAACTTTAGGGGACATTTAATATCATCACATACTTACTTAAGTTTTAGACATTTTGGAAATTAATTATATAAGAGGTGGGCTTATTTGGAACCCACATGGGCTGAAAGGGTACATTCGGTACCCATTAAGCCCAGTCTGGACTTTTCACATATTTATCAAATATTTGTATCTCTTGTTAAAAAATGTTGCAAGTAAAGTCATAAAACTTGATCAGAGATTCATCTTACATTTTATTCTCACTTCATTTTTTGATTTCCCCACCCCCAAAAATTAGGGCAGTATGTATTAGAAATGTTTAAACTTAGATTTTGGTGGGCTTATTCGGTACACTTACCATATAACAATAGATTAATAAAACAAATACTAAAATATAGTTTTTGGGTGGAATTTTCCTTTAAGTGTCAGTGGTCTTTTTAAAGAGAATCTGGATATTCTCATTTCAGGTATTAAAACCCCAAATATGGTTGTACTTGTATTACTCTTGTTTATATTTTTTGTTGTCTTTTGAGTCTTGTAAACAATCAATGTAAAGCATCTATCACATTTGAGAGCAGTTCCATTTCTCCAGCCACATTCTTCAGTTGAAGTGGCGGGGCTGACCACAGACAATGCTGCCTGATTATCCATTCAGGGTTTTCCAGGGTTAGGAAACACCACAGAATCAGTAGAGCAAAGCAAGCAAACTGATTACAGGTCAGTCAAAGTTAACCATCTATCCCATGTGTCATAAAGCACCACTAGAGTTCAGAGAGAATGTTGCACAGTATGATGAACTGGTTGTTTTGAGCAAGATAACCTTGTTTTTCAGCTTGAAAGAACATTAACAGTAGCTAGGTTTCCATTCAATTAGCGACAGATTTCCATGCAAATATTTAAAAAATCTACATAAAACAAGTTGCACGTTTTAGACCAGAGATGTTTCCATCAAACTGACTTTTTGCGGATAAAAGGCTGTGCATGATTACGCATTGCACATAAAAATAACTTTTGCCATTTTAAATTCCCAGATACTGAATGGGAATTCAGTACATGGGTGCACATTTTGGTTTTTGCCCTACCACTCACTATACAGCAGATTAAAAATAATTAAAGCTTGATGATGAGTTGGTTATTTCAATCAGCTGTGTAGTGGAAGGGCAAAAAACTAGACATGTACCCAGGGAGGGCCACAGGACCGGGTTTGGGAAACCCTGCTTTAACCAACAGCTCGCAGATGCAGTGTGGGTAGGCTGCCTACATTATGAGATTATTATGGATAACGGCGATTTATTATTTGTCAAACGGCAGCCAATCGATCACGTCACCAGAATAAGACCCTCGATATTTATTGGAAAGGAGCATCAAACTCCTCATCTTGCAAATTCAGCACCCTGTGAAGTTCATCATAATTGATTTCATCTGTATCTTAAACTGCATGCTTTCCCAAGTCGTAGTGGGAGGACCACACAACATATCTCGTGACTCCAAATATACTACGATATTATGGTTATTATATCAATATTTGCGCATAGAGGGTTTCCACTGCCATTTCTCGCATAATTAATTTTACCGACACAAAAAGATACCAGCATGTCAAACAAACAAATTCAATTTTAAATTGTACCGGTGTGGTTTGTGGTACTGAGAAAGGGGAAAAGTACACAGTGCTCCTTGCATTTAGATGTAAAAACATTGTCCTTGCATGCATATTGATCACGCAACAGTTACCACCTGTAATAGAATATTCTTTGTTCCATACTAATTCCTTTATCAGTGACACTGCTGAGGGAGAGTGCCTGAGGTCACGTAAAGTTGGCTGACACAACTAAAACAAATTAGATATTAGTTAACACTTGAACCCTGAATCAGTAATTCGTAAGTAGCTTTATCCTTTAAGGTACATTTTAATTTGTTACTCTTCAACCAAGTTGTCATAGGGCAGTGCAAACAAACAAGGCCAGTCGAGTTCTTCCAAAAACCAGGCCCTCCTACTAAATGTGTATCCTAATACAAATGTAAAGCAGAACATTTAGTACAGTGCATTTTGACATTGGGGTTCATAGATTAAATGTTGCTCATACACATACACATCCACTTCCTATTTTATGTTTTCTCTTTCCTCAATGTGCATTGCTTCGTTCTTGCATTAGTTAATTGGTTATTGCACTGGCTAATTATTGCATTGGTTAATAGGTTATTGCATTGGTTAATAGGTTATTGCATTGGTTAATTAAATCATTGGTTAATTAACCTGCTCTCTCTCTTTCTTTATAAGTTGGGTAACCCCTTTATTCAGTATTGGAAAGAAGCGGAGGCTAGAAGAAGATGACATGTACCAAGTGCTTCCTGATGATGCTTCTCAGGTCCTGGGAGAGGAACTACAGAGGTATGACATACTGTGGCCCAGCTCTATTTTGCTCCCTATCCCCTAGCCTAGCCCTGTCCCTACTACATTGCCCTATCCCCTAGCCTAGCCCTTTCCCTAGGACATTATCCTATCCCCTAGCCTAGCCCTGTCCCTACTACATTGCCCTATCCCCTAGCATAGCCTATTCCCTAGGACATTGTCCTGTCCCCTAGCCTAGCCCTGTCCCTAGGACATTGCCCGGTCCCCTAGCCTAGCCCTGTCCCTAGGACATTGCCCGGTCCCCTAGCCTAGCCCTGTCCCTAGGACATTGCCCGGGCCCCTAGCCTAGCCCTGTCCCTTAGCCTTTTCCCTAGGACATTGCCCGGTCCCCTAGCCCTGTCCCTAGGACATTGCCCGGTCCCCTAGCCTAGCCCTTTCCTTTAGCCTTTTCCCTAGGACATTGCCCGATTCCCTAGCCTAGCCCTTTCCTTTAGCCTTTTCCTTAGGACATTGCCCGGTCCCCTAGCCTAGCCCTTTCCCCTAGCCTTTTCCCTAGGACATTGCCCGGTCCCCTAGTCTAGCCCTGTCCCTAGGACATTGCCCAGTCCCCTAGCCTAGCCCTTTCCCTTAGCCTTTTCCCTAGGACATTGCCCTGTCCCCTAGCCTAGCCCTGTCCCTAGGACATTGTCCTATCCCCCAGCCTAGCCCTGTCCCCTAGCCTAGCCCTTTCCCTAGGACATTGTCCTATCCCCTAGCCTAGCCCTTTCCCTAGGACATTGCCCTGTCCCCGAGCCTAGCCCTTAGCCTTTTCCCTAGGACATTGCCCTGTCCCCTAGCCTTTTCCCTAGGACATTGCCCTGTCCCCTAGCCTAGCCCTTAGCCTTAGCCTTTTCCCTAGGGCATTGCCCTGTCTCCTAGCCTAGCCTTTTCCCTAGGACATTGCCCTGTCCCCTAGCCTAGCCCTATCCCTCTTCATTGTTTACATCCCTTATTGTATTTTTGTTTTCAGAGCATTGAGAGAGAACTTTCCCTGGCTCTATTTGGAGTTTCATGCTAAACATTGAACTTAGCACCGTTGTGTATTTAGGCTCTGTTCTGTTTTCCGATCATAGTCTAACAATGTGCTAATCTCTCCAGGCATTGGGATAAGGAGGTTCGAATGGCTGCCAGGGAGCTGCGGATGCCCAAACTCACCAAAGCCATTGTGAAGTGCTATGGGAAACCCTACGCAGTGCTGGGGATTTTTAGTTTCACCGTAGTATGTAGAAATATACGTTTTCCGGTTCTTGAACATAACATGTACTATATGTAAATAGGTCAAATGTTAAGTGGGTTTTCTATCCATATATGTCAGCTTTTACAGTGTAAATAAGTGGATTTGAGTTGAGGTTGAAATCTCTCCACCTCTTCTCGTTCCCCCAATAGGAGGTGATTAAGGTGATCCAGCCAGTGTTCTTGGGAAAGCTGATCCGGTACTTTGAGAAGTACGATCCTGATGATATGGACGCACTGTATGAGGCCTTTGGCTACGCTGCTGGTATCTCTCTGTCCACTGTCGCGCTGACCGTCCTCCAAATTCATTATTACTACCACGTCCAGAGGACCGGCATGAAGATACGAGTGGCCATGTGTCACATGATCTACAAGAAGGTCATTATACGCCACATACCTGCATACAGCATTATACAAACTAAAATCTTCAAGAATAATTTGCTAGTAAATGTAATTCCCCCCATAGGCCCTGTGTCTCAGCAGCGCGGCGATGGGAAAAACAACCACAGGACAAATGGTGAACCTGCTATCCAACGATGTCAACAAGTTTGATGAGGTAAAAGCAGGAAGTGCATGCAGTTCCTTTGGATGAAATGGTTCCAGCACATCATCTCCCTCGGTTCATTCCGTAGGTTTCTGAAGTGTATGGCTGTAGCTTATCTGACAGAGGCCCCATATATAACAATTGACCCTTCGTCAAATGTACAGGAATGGAATGCACCAATATCTGGAATGCCTTTTGAGCCGTCTGTCATCTTGTCCTTGCAACTAAAGTATAGAAGTTAAATCCACACGGAGAGAACAAAGTCATGGATGAATGGAAAATGCAGATGGTTGCTTAGCACAAATGTTTACAATAGTCCGACGCTAAACTCAAACCAGAATGAACAAATATAAATGTGTATATATATATATATATATATATATATATATATATATATATATATATATATATATATATATATATATATATATATATATAAATAAATAACATGGGGAGCCCATGCAGCTTATGAAGACCAGCGCGGCCTATTGGCCGCTGTAGTAGGTCATAAATCCAGCTCGAAGGATCATTATCATCTTTGTTATGCTCAATGCAACTACATAGAAACATGTAACAGCTAAGTGAACCAAGGATCACTGGTCTTTGCAGGTGACCAACAATCTGCACTACCTCTGGATAGCACCTCTGCAGGCTGTGGTGGTTATCAGTCTCCTGTGGTATGAGATTGGCCCGTCGTGCCTGGCAGGCGTGGCTGTCCTTGTGTTCCTCCTGCCACTACAGACCATGTTTGGAAAACTCTTCGGCTCCCTCAGGTGAATTACATACGTTACATGGCTTGACCTTAGTGGGGTCTTCTTGAGAAAAGTTGACCTCGTCCTTATCTATAGGGGCTAATGTTTTTCAGTGAGTGGCTCCTGTGCTTCATTGACTATGTCAGAGCTACCTGTTCAATGGTAACCCATAGGTCAACCTATATGTTATGATGATGTCCTTCTCTTAAACCCCTTTTCTGTTTTGACTGTAATGATTTACCTCTTAGAACATTCCAAGCACATGTGAAGAAAAGTTAGCTTTATATGTTGGCTGGCATGTTGACTGGCAATTGAACTGTGAACTCTTGCTTGGACAGTTGTTCACACAATCAACAACACAAGTGCTGGAAGTAATAGCCTTGATTAGGTGTTATGAAACCCTAATGCAATGCAGACTTCTCTGATTCTATGAAAGAGTTCTTAGTTAAATGCAATTTAAACATTGCCATCGATTCGTTAAACTCAGGAAACGTCAGTTTCTGTTCACAAGGAGATATGACTGAACTGACTGACCTCCTTTTCTTGCAGGAGTAAAACCGCTGCCTTGACTGACAATAGGATACGCACCATGAATGAAGTGGTGTCTGGAATCAGGATCATCAAAATGTATGCCTGGGAGAAGCCCTTCTCAGCACTGGTCAATGATGTCAGAAGGTAAAAACTAAACTCAGCATGAAAAGAAACGACCTCAGTCAACTGCGTTTATTTTCAGCAAACATAACAAGATTCAACAACTGAGACATAACTGAACAAGTTTCACAGACATGGAATAATGTGTCCCTCAACAAAGGGAGGGGTCAAAATCAAAAGTCAGTCAGTATCTGGTGTGACCACCAGCTGCATTAAGTACTGCAGTGCATCTCCTCCTCATGCACTGCACCAGATTTGCCAGTTCTTGCTGTGCGACATTACCCCACTTTTCCACCAAGGCACCTGCAAGCTCCCAGACATTTCTGGGGGGGAGAATGGCCCTAGCCCTCACCCTCCGATCCAACAGGTCCCAGACATGCTCAATGGGATTGAGATCCGGGCTCTTCGCTGACCATGGCAGAACACTGACATTCCTGTCATGTAGGAAATCACGCACCGAACAAGCTGTACAGCTGGTGGCATTGTCATGCTGGAGGGTCATGTCAGGATGAGCCTGCAGGAAGGATACCCACATGAGGGAGGAGGATGTCTTCCCTGTCATGCACAGCATTGAGATTGCCTGCAATGACAGCAAGCTCAGTCCGACGATGCTGTGACACACCGCCCCAGACCATGACGGACCCTCCACCTCCAAATCGATCCCGCTCCAGAGTACAGGCCTCGGTGTAACGCTCATTCCTTGGATGATGAATCCGACCATCACCCCAGGTGAGAAAAGTTGCGGTTGTCAGTGAAGAGCACTTTTTGCCAGTCCTGTCTGGTCCAGTGACGGTGGGTTCGTGCCCATAGGCGACGTTGTTGCCGGTGATGTCTGGTGAGGACCTGCCTTACAACAGGCCTACAAGCCCTCAGTCCAGCCTCTCTCAGCCTATTGTGGACAGTCTGAGCACTGATGGAGGGATTGTGCGTTCCTGGTGTAACTCGGGCAGTTGTTGTTGCCATCCTGTACTTGTCCCACAGGTGTGATGTTTGGATGTACTGATCCTGTGCAGGTGTTGTTACACGTGGTCTGCCACTGCGAGAACGATCAGCTGTCCGTCCTGTCTTCGGCGTCTCACAGTACAGACATTGCAATTTATTGCCCTGGTCACATCTGCAGTCCTCATGCCTCCTTGCAGCATGCCTAAGGCACGTTCACACAGATGAACAGGGACCCTGGGCATCTGTCTTTGAGTCAGTTAAAAGGCCTCTTTAGTGTCCTATATTTTCATAACCTTTGGCCTTAATTGCCTACCGTCTGTAAGCTATTAGTGTCTTAACGACGGTTCCACAGGTGCATGTTCATTAATTGTTTATGGTTCATTGAACAAGCACGTGAAAGTGTTTAAAACGCTTTACAATGAAGATCTGTGAAGTTATTTGAATTTTTACGAATTATCTTTGAAAGACAGGGTCCTGAAAAAGGAACGTTTCTTTCTTTGCTGAGTTTACAATTGTAACATAAATTGTATGTTTTTTTTCTATTAGCAGGATACACAAACGGTATGATAAACCAACGACCCTCAGCTAGATGGGATCAATTCCTTCAATGTTCTCATTTTTAGGCACATGTTCAACTTAAAAGGAGAAATCCAACAAAAACCACTCATTCCTTACATTTATAGTGTTAAATAACACTGTGAGAACAATATTTTTTGTGAACAAAAGTTTCATTTTGGTTTTATAGTAAGGTTGGTCGCAACATGGAACATTGTTGTGGAAATCGGTTCCAGCTCAAGTCGACTACAAAATCTGCAATGCTCTCTTATGGGCTGGCTAGCTTTGTAGCCAAGTTACCTACACATAATAATATCAGCATGTAAAGCTACTGTAGTTAGCTGTAAAATTGCCTAAACAAACTGCACTCTCAATTTAGGAGTCTACAATCTCACCATGTTCAAACTGCAGATCGATGTCGTCTAACATTCGCAACGACAGATATACTTTTGAGGAGATAGGAAACCTTACCCATGCTACGTTACTGGGCCGCGCGGTGCATTTTGGGTTATTCTGAGTGATTCTGGGACAAGGAGTGCTCTTCGATGAGTGAATGGGAGTCTTGGGCGCTAGCTCAGAAACCCAACATTAGCATCAACAAAAAGTACAACATTACAAATATTTTGCCGAGATGTGAGGTATTTAACTTATCTGTAGTATCATATAGCTTTGGAATCGTGACATTACGTACTTTCTAGGAAAATGGACAGGATTCTTGTCATATACACTTTGCTTTGCGAAGGGATTGTGTGATGATTAGCTTAGCAACCACATGACACCGTGAATGCGATTGGCCGACAGTCTGCTGGTTGGGGCGTTTTTACGTTTCTTTTATCTTTGGATTCCTATCTCTTTCTATAATTTCTCTGGCAACGGCACCATGCAATGCACCCTGGACTAAAGAGGCAGGTAAATAGGAAAAATGTGCCAGAAGACCTTTAGTTAAATTACACATTTCTCGAGGTAGGAATATCGCAAAAATATGATATATAGCTCATTCGAGAGAAGACATTCGAGTTATGACATGGGCCAGTATTGAAATCTGACGTATTATTAGACGTTTTCGCAATCTAAAAGTATTCCTATTAACTTCCAGTGTAGCGAGAGCAACTTTATCATAGTGCTTGGACGGAGTTCTGCCTGCTTGAACGCCAAGGACTCGGATACACATGAAATGACCCAGGGAATCGGTAGAACGTCACTCAGAGATGCACAAAAACAAGATTCAAAATGAGTGAAAAACATGCTTTCCTATTTCAATAGGTGAAATAAAATGGACTATAGTAAGTGCCTATTATGTGCCAAATATAGTGTTGACCTTAACAGGGTAGACGATTTCATCTTAAATCATCCGTAAATCCCATTAACAGGGGGAATGGAAGCTTGTTGTAACAGGGTTATGCTCAACCCACTCAGTTTTCTACCGCAAAACACATTATTTTACTATGATTTGGCTATAAGAAGTTTGTTTCCTTTAAAACCAGAGTTCAGTTAGTGTAACGGAGTTGACCTTAAAATGAGGGCCAGACATTTCATGTGATAAGATGAATCACTCACATTAAATAAATAATCATCTTGAGAAACGACTTTGTCAAAGCAACAAAATAACTAGGGCTTTACAATGATGGTGAAAACCTGGAGACATTTTTGAGATGAACCAGTTAAATGTAATCTATATAATCCCCAAAAGTAATTATTTATCATGAGGGTCATAAACAATAACTAGTAATGCATACTCAAAGAAAGGTTACAATCCTACCTTTCTGGTAAAAATAGTCATAAATTGCTGAGGTGTAGACACTTAACGACACAAACTCAAGTACACAGTGAAATATTTTGTTATTTCCTGTTTGACAAAACTATTTCCTTTTTAAATTTGATTTTATTTATGCATTTTTTTTACCAGGTAAGTTGACTGAGAACACATTCTCATTTACAGCAACGACCTGGGGAGAGGAGGGGGATGAATGAGCCAATTGTAAAATGGGGATTATGTATGTATGAATGTATGTATGTGCTTTCTAAATATAGCATAATAAAATTCTAAAACGACTAAGATTTCACCTTCCTTATAACTGTAAAATACATATCTGTTTATTGTTGGAGAAAATGTTCGTATTTTCTAAAGTTCGCTCTTGATTCAAACGTCTGCCCCCATCGCTGTGAACGTCACAGAGCTCTAACTTGGCTTCCTGAACTCTCTAGGAACTCTCCTTTCATCTCATATTAATCTTGTCCATCTATGACAAACAAATATATATTTTTGGTTTAAAATCTTTTATTTTTCCGTGATGAAACCACTCTCTCCTGCTGTGCTACGATGTAATGCTTGCAGGCATGTGCTTTGTCCATGGCTGTGATGTATGTTCAGCCAGGGGTTGATGGACAGTCTGAAGAGAAAATGAAATGGTAGGAGGGACATCCCAGCTTCAAGTGATTTCAGATTTCACATCCTACGTCACACAGGCTAATAGCCTAATCTTCATGAATAATGTTCCAATTTAGATGTCAAACAGTATCAAGGTTCTGGTCCAATGCTTCTAAAAAATGTTATACTACTGTATCTGAGGGAACCAGGGCTATCGCTCAATACAAGTCCTTTCGATCTACGGTATTCACAGATTGATATATAAGCGAAAATGTCGGTCGGAACCGGTACATTAACCACGCAGGTCCCTTAAAAAAGGGACCTTACATCCTAAGAGGTTTTAAGTGGGTTAAATTCTTCCTAGAAGTCGGTGTCTGCATGTGCAGTTTATAGTGTTTGGCTGAGTGCCAGGCACCCCTAGCCTGGCCTCTCAGAGGGAGCAAAGCCACATGCACTTCACCAGCTGCCAACAAACGGCTATCAGTTACGTCACAGGTCTGGTCCCCTGATCCCTCTCTGAGACCTGGCTGTAGTCTTTCTGCTTCTCTTTGTTCTTTAACACGAGGATAAGTTGCATTTATTTGTCTCAGATGGTTATTGAATGTTACATTCTATGGTAGCTTTTAGTGGAATGTCTGGGGCATTTGTGGAATTCCCATTCCCAAAACACGATCTCCCATATTCCTGGCTGCAGCAAAGTGCACAAAAGCTGTAATAGTAATTATGCCGTTCTTCTTCCATGTTTCCTCAATGAGTGAAAAACCTCTTAACATTCTTCAGTCTATTGACTCATCCGTGCGTCAATCTAATGGACATCATTAAAAAAAAAAATCACCAGCAAAATCTGTCAGTTTAAGCTAGATGTTTTTTTGCATGGGGAAACGGATAAACACAATTTGAGAAAATGAATTGCAATTTTTAAAGAAACTGGTTGACTTTGTCTTTTGGCTAGCTGTGGTGGAAAGTAGCAGAGCTACAGCGCTGTTTGTCAGACCGTTAGACACCCGGAAAATGTCTGCAGCATCCAAACGTTTTAGCCTACTAACTAATATGACCACTCTATGGTCTACAAACAACCCCCACAAGCACCACTGGACTCTTCAATATTCAGTAATGCTAATGAGCCAACTTCTGTCTGTAGCGTCCGAACCGTTTGGGCTACAGACTAATATGACCCCACTGTGGAAATGGGAGACTCTCCTGAACACAATGATGAACTGTTTTTGCTCTACGACCCCAACAAGTGTCACGGAACTCATCTGAAGGTAGACCATACAAAGGAATGGAAGTATGAAGGTATTTTTGTGCCATCAAAAATCAAAAGGGTTAAATAGGTGTCCAAAAAAGTACATATTTTGTGAGCTTTCTTATCTACTAGAACCTTATTCATTTATGATTCATTTTGACTTTTTTTTTTGTCATTTATGAATGTGTTATTCGGTGCGAGTCTATGGGTTACAGTAAAGGCCAAATTAAATATTTTATCAAATAACAAAAATATAAAACCTTTTATTTTTTAAATACACACACCTAAAGGGGTCCTACAATTCCAATTCAAATAGCTAAATGATCCATGGTATGACCCCCCCCCCACAACGGCTTAGACTTTTATAGGTTAATGGTGTTTGGTTCTAATTCTGAGTAAAAACTCAACAGTCACTATGAAAGCTCAAACCAAGTTTATTCTTCCCAGAGGGTCAATACAGCTGCATCAGACAAATACATTGTTCACACAAGCACTGATATTTAACCCTTCCTCCTAAGCTGTGGAACCTCCAACACATCTGAGCAGCCAATGCATCTCTGTTGCTCGACAGAACCTTAGTGATATCTGTTCTTCCTCACTTCATCTGACCTGACCTCTAACCCAAAGTGCTCACTCCTTTTATCAATGCCTGCCACGTGATCACTTTCCCTGCACTCAACACATTCCAAGCTTAATAGTACACACTATATACCTTCCTCCTACAGATATCATTAACCTCTGGTGTAGACCCTCTAAACCTAAGCACTCCATATTTCAATAGGATACCTGATAATTAGCCCTATCCCAAGTTTAGGAGTTAGAACCCAGAATCCATCAATGGAAAGGTTTAACAGATGTGTAACAGAATGTTTTATTGCATTATTATTACTGAAAGGCTTCTTTCATTCTTCCCTCAGGGAAGAGATCTCCAAGATCATGTCAAGCTCCTACCTGCGAGGTCTCAACATGGTCTCCTTCTTTGCGGCCAGTAAGATCATAGTCTTCATCACCTTCGCTGTCTACGTCCTCCTGGGGAACACCATCTCAGCCAGCCGGGTGTTTGTGGCAGTGTCTCTATATGGTGCCATCAAGATCACAGTGACCCTCTTCTTCCCACAGGCCATAGAGAAGGTGTTCGAGACCATCATCAGTATCCGCAGGATCAAGGTACAAAATGGCACAAAATGGCTGCTGTGCCGCACCTAGGTGCAATGAGTTATTGTGGTTTAGTAAGGTTTGTTTGGCTGCATCATCTCTCTGTTGACCCACAGAATTTCCTTCTGTTGGAGGAGATTGAGAGACCCAACATGAGATTTACCCCAGAGGAAAAGAAAGACGCCTCTGTTGAGATCAAGGACTTAATTTGCTACTGGGACAAGGTGAATATTCTGGTCAAATGTTGAATGTCCAAATGTTGATATACAAAACAAGAATACGCCTGTCCTGTGTGGTAGTTTCATGTATTGCTATGAAATGTAATTTCTCTCTCTCTCCAGTGTCTGGACACCCCATCTCTCCAGAACCTGTCACTCACAGTGAAGTCGGAGCAACTTGTTGCTGTCATTGGACCTGTGGGGTCTGGAAAGGTCAGAGGTCATACATAGTACACTATATATACAAAAGTATGTGAACACCCCTTCAAATTAGTTGATTCGGCTATTTTGGCCACACCCGTTGCTGACAGGTGTATAAGATCCAGCACACAGCCATGTAATCTCCATAGACAAACATTGGCAGTAGAATGGTCTTACTGAAGAGCTATGTGACTTTCAACGTGGCACCGTCATAGGATGCCACCTTTCCAACAAGTCAGTTCATCAAATTTCTGCCCTGCTAGAGCTGCCCCGGGCAACTGTAAGTGCTGTTATTGTGAAGTGGAAACGTCTAAGAGCAACAATGGCTCAGCTGCGAAGTGGTTGGCCACACAAGCTCACAGAATGGGACCGCTGAGTGCTGAAGCGAGATGTGTAAAAAAAAAAAGTATTTCCTGGGTTGCAACACTCACTACCAAGTTCCAAACTGCCTCTGGAAGCAACGTCATCACAATAACTGTTCATCAGGAGCTTCATGAAATGGGTTTCCATGGCTGAGCAGCTGCACACAAGCCTAAAATCACCATGCGCAATGCCAAGTGTTGGCTGGAGTCGTGTAGTAAAGCTCGCCGCCATTGGACTCTGGAGCAGTGGAAACACACTTCACCATCTGGCAGTCCGACAGACAAATCTGTGTTTGACTGATGCCAGGAGAACGCTACCTGCCCCAATGCATAGTGTCAATGCATGACACTGCCCACGTGCACAATGCGAGGTCCGTACAGAAATGGTTTGTCAAGATCGGTGTGGAAGAACTTGTCAAGCCTGTACAGAGCCCTGACCTCAACCCCATCGAACACCTTTGGGAGGAATTGGAACACCAACTGTGAGCCAGGCCTAATCGCACATCATCACTAATGCTCTTGAGGCTGAATGGAAGCAAGAGTCCAACATCTAGTGGAAAGCCTTCACAGAGGAGTGGAGGCTGTTATAGCAGCAAAAGGGGGGACTCCATATTGATACCCATGGATTTGGAAGGAGGTGTTCGATGAGCAGGTGTCTGAATACTTTGTCATGTAGTGTGTGTGTGTGTGTCAAATATGGTCAAATATGTAGTAAGCCATATCAGCCAGCTCACATGTTTACCAGCCCATCTCCCACAGTCCTCTCTGCTCAGCGCCATCCTGGGGGAGCTGCCTCACGACAAGGGGGTATTGAGGGTCAAAGGTCAGCTGACCTACGCCTCCCAGCAGCCCTGGGTGTTCCCTGGAACCATCCGCAGCAACATCCTGTTTGGCAAAGAGCTCCATCCTCAAAAGTATGAGAAGGTCCTGAGAGCCTGCGCCCTCAAGAGGGTAAGACACACTGAATGGAGCTCTCATGGTATTTATTCTAGGAGCTTTGCAATGGTTTTGTGTTCTGACTGTTAGCCCTTGTCGTCTCTCTTGTCCCTTCTGTGTTCAGGACATGGAGCTGCTGCCAGACGGGGACCTGACAGTGATAGGGGACAGAGGAGCCACCCTCAGTGGGGGACAGAAAGCTAGAGTGAACCTGGCCCGGTAAGACCACAGCTCGACTTCAAACCAGAGTAGAAATGAGTTGAGGTACATTCTATAAATGTGATGAATATCCTCCAGTCTCTATCTGAAAGCCTTGTTGTGTCTCAGGGCTGTGTACCAGGATGCTGATATCTACCTGCTGGACGACCCTCTAAGTGCTGTGGATGCTGAGGTCGGGAGACACCTGTTTGAACAGTGAGTGAACCACAGTTTCAGCTAAACAGGCTGTATTTATTTTACCTTTATTTTACCGGACCCATCCCATTGAGATAAATAATTACTTTACAAGAGAGACAAAATAGCAGCTCAAAGTTGGACCCATTTACAACATAAAACACAACGCCCTACAGTTTAAAAATATGCATTTACACATTGAGCAGCAAGATGATTTGGGGAGGTGTGGTGCAAGTATGAAATTATGACCTCTTCCTAAATATTTGGTGACATGATTAATTTTGCGTATGGTTTCCTAGAAACAAAGGGTGGCTCAGCTAACCCTTTGGCTCAACTTACCCCACTATCCTTTAGTACAACTGAACTACATTCTTCCCAGACTCAGATTAGGTCTACTTACTGGCTGCTTCTTTAGGGCAGGAATGGGTTTTGTAGCATTTACAAGTTAATGGATGTTCAGGGTCATGTGGATTTTTTTTTTTTTTTTTTTTTTTTTTTCACCTTTATTTAACCAGGTAGGCTAGTTGAGAACAAGTTCTCATTTGCAACTGCGACCTGGCCAAGATAAAGCATAGCAGTGTGAACAGACAACACAGAGTTACACATGGAGTAAACAATTAACAAGTCAATAATACAGTAGAAAAAAGGAGAGTCTATATACATTGTGTGCAAAAGGCATGAGGAGGTAGGCAAATAATTACAATTTTGCAGATTAACACTGGAGTGATAAATGATCAGATGGTCATGTACAGGTAGAGATATTGGTGTGCAAAAGAGCAGAAAATAAAATAAATAAAAACAGTATGGGGATGAGGTAGGTAAAAATGGGTGGGCTATTTACCGATAGACTATGTACAGCTGCAGCGATCGGTTAGCTGCTCAGATAGCAGATGTTTGAAGTTGGTGAGGGAGATAAAAGTCTCCAACTTCAGCGATTTTTGCAATTTGGCAACACCTACCCGTAACACGCGCTCCAGCAGGTGTATCTCACTGATCATCCCTAAAGCCAACACCTTATTTGGCCGCCTTTCGTTCCAGTTCTCTGCTGCCTGTGACTGGAACGAAAGGCGGCCAAATAAGGTGTTGGCTTTAGGGATGATCAGTGAGATACACCTGCTGGAGCGCGTGTTACGGGTAGGTGTTGCCATCGTGACCAGTGAACTGAGATAAGGCGGAGCTTTACCTAGCATGGACTTGTAGATGACCTGGAGCCAGTGGGTCTGGCGACGAATATGTAGCGAGGGCCAGCCGACTAGAGCATACAGGTCGCAGTGGTGGGTGGTATAAGGTGCTTTAGTGACAAAACGGATGGCACTGTGATAAACTGCATCCAGTTTGCTGAGTAGAGTGTTGGAAGCAATTTTGTAGATATGATTCTCTGATGTTAGAACAGGCCTTCACCAGAAGTGTGAAACTGCACTTAAATTGTCTGTGTCTGTCTCTCTCCATGTGTCTGTATCCCCATGTGTGTCCAGGTGTATCTGTGGTATTCTGAAGAATAAGCCCCGCATCCTGGTCACCCACCAGTTGCAGTACCTCCAAGCAGCCAACCAGATCCTCGTCCTCAAGGAGGTGTGTTCCTGGCAGGGTTTAACATTCTACACATGCTTTGTAACCTACGTATGACCACAGGTGCATTTGATTACATTTTTACTTTGTTGAGCACATAACACGTCTGCTGTCAATCTTTATGAAAGGAATAGTTCACCCAAAGGCATATGCATTTACATATGAATACAGACTCCAGAAGTTGGGCAGGGTGCGATGTGTGTTTGTGTGTGTGTGTGTCAGGGTCACGTGGTAGCGAGGGGGACATACTCCGAGCTGCAGCACTCTGGGGTTGACTTCACCTCCCTGCTGAAGAGGGACGAGGAGGAGCCACAAACCAACAACAATCACTCAGTGGTCCAACACGCCTTTTCCCAGAACTCAATTTGCTCCTGGAACTCAGTGGTCTCCCACACCTCCTCCATGCACTCTGTTAAAGATGGAGCTGAACAGCTTTCGGTGGGTCCAAACCCCACCCACTTCCTTTCAAGCCCTTAGATACAGTCACAAGGAGGATTTTCATTCTGAAGTGCCCCAGATTGTCTCTCCTTTTAGTTAACAGGGTATTATGTCCATGTCTCCTCCCTGTCCAGACAGTAGCAGAGGAGAGCCGATCGGAGGACAACATCGGCGCCAGCCTCTACTTCAAGTACTTAAACGCAGGAGCCAGCATCCTGGTTATGCTGGGCACAGTCCTCCTCAGTCTCATCGCAGAGGTATTAACACATCCAAAATGTCAGGCAGTGAATAGCCATATGTCACCATTCTACCTCCTAGCATCTACAGTAAATACAAGCATTTTGACTTCTGATAGATGTGTGCAAAATCAAACTCTGAACAGATCAAGGCATTGGAACCAATGACATTGCAATGATCTAACCAACTATAATATAATTTGTCACCCACAGGTAGCGTACGTTCTTCAGGACTGGTGGCTGGCCTATTGGTGAGAAGCATCTATTGTTACAGTAGTTCATTATTTGTTTCACAGTTCAGTTGGACCATAGCAATGTGAATATTCAAATGACAACGCTGACTGTTTGATTGACAGGGCAGGAGAGCAGGAGAAACTCAATATTAATGGCACTGTGATTGTCCAAAATGGCCTCAACATCACTCAAGAATTGGACCTCGGTTTCTATGTGGGCATTTATGCAGGTATACAGAAGAGAATTCCTAAATATACTGAATATTTTCTAAGTAAGTATGAGGTTGTCCCCTTACCTGTGAGGAAGCTTGAGGAAATCGGGTAACGACTGACAAGTCACCTTCTGTGTTCAGGTTTGACTCTGGCCTCGGTCATCTTTGGCTTTGCCAGGAGTCTGGTGATGTTCAATGTGCTGGTGAAAGCTGCTCAGTCTCTGCACAACCGCATGTTCAACTCTATCCTCCGGACACCTGTACGCTTCTTTGATGTCAACCCAATTGGTGAGAAACCCCTCGCATGAAATAGAATCTGTTTGTGTTGTCTTTTTCTTGTTGAGGACAATACAATTTCTTGTAATTTAGTCCTGACCTCCAAAATGCTTTCAAACTGGTTGGGTGAGAGAACAGATGTCATTTCAACATCTAGTTTTGATTTACATTTGGTTGAGTTGTCAATTCAATGTCAATTCAACGAAGGAAGGAAAAAAAATCACTCATTGTATTTAGGTTAAAAGTTGGGTGGAGAAAAAAATACTAAATTCCTTTAAATTTGTTAGGAATTGAAAACTGGTCAAGTTGTGGAGAAATGCTAGATGCAAAATATAAGACAAACAACTTCTATATTTAAAAGGTTTAATAGACAAATGTTCCTCTAAGAGGTTCGCAGCAAATCTCTCCCCCTCCAGAGGAGAGGGTCGGAACTACATACTTACCTGTTCGCTGTTTCACCCTTCCGTGTCTCGTGCCAAAGCATTAAATCAAGGCTGAGACCTTGGGGATTATACAGATTATACATTTGAAACTTAATTGTTTAGGACACCCCCATGGTCGATTTTAATGCCTCAGGGGCCCAGATGCCAGACCTGATTTGCCTTAGAGGCCAAATTCCAATAGGGAATAGTCATCCAAAAATAGCGTTCTTACCAGGTGACGACTTTTTTCAAATCCAATCAGTTTTCCACGTTTAGTAAATGTCATCACATTGAATTGGTAAACAATTTTATTTTATATTTTTTTAACCCCCTTTTTCCTCCCCAATTTCGTGGTATCCAATTGTTTTAGTAGCTACTATCTTGTCTCATCGCTACAACTCCCGTACGGGCTCGGGAGAGACGAAGGTTGAATGTCATGCGTCCTCCGATACACAACCCAACCAAGCCGCACTGCTTCTTAACACAGCGCGCATCCAACCCGGAAGCCAGCAATGTGTCGGAGGAAACACCGTGCATCTGGCAACATGGGGTTAGCGTGCACTGCGCCCGGCCCGCCACAGGAGTCGCTGGTGCGACTGGATATCCCTACCGGCCAAACCCTCCCTAACCCAGACGACGCTATGCCAATTGTGCGTCACCCCACGGACCTCCCGGTCGCGGCCGATTACGACAGAGCCTGGGCGCGAACCCAGAGTCTCTGGTGGCACAGCTGGCGCTGCAGTACAGCGCCCTTAACCACTGCTCCACCCGGGAGGCTAAACAATGTTGATTTAACCCGTTTTTGCACAGTGGATTACTTTCTCTTGTTCTGTCACAGGAAGAATTCTCAACAGGTTCTCCAAGGACATCAGCCAGCTGGATTCCATGTTACCTAATACCTTTGTTGACTTCAGTCAGGTAAGTGAGTGTATAGCCCTAGCGGGGAACATCTATTTATTTTGTCAGGAGGATATAGATTTCCCAATCCATTATCTATATTACATAAATCTTTTCTTCTCTTCATGTCTCCTGGGCGTATTCGATCTTGCCACAGTCGATCCTGCAGAATATCGGCGTAGTGGTGGTGGCAGCCTCCGTTATGCCCTGGATCCTCATCCCTGTGGTTCCTCTTCTCATCATATTCCTGTTCCTGAGACGCTACTTCCTGCAGACATCACGGGACGTCAAACGCCTGGAGTCCACCAGTGAGTGACAGGACTGACTGGGACAGGGGAGGCATGGGACAAATGATAATTGTACATTTTCTCTATTAATGTGTACGATTTCCTTTTGTGTCTGCAGGCGTGTGTAAGTTGATGTATTTCCTGTGTTCTGCAGCTCGGAGTCCTGTCTTCTCCCACCTGTCCTCGTCCCTCCAAGGTCTGTGGACGATCCGAGCCTTCGGAGCCGAGGAGAGATTCCAGAACACCTTTGACGCTCATCAGGATCTGCACTCAGAATCTTGGTTCCTATTCCTGGTCACCTCTCGATGGTTCGCTCTCCGACTGGATGGAATCTGCGCAGCCTTTGTCACTGTCACTGCCTTCGGCTGCCTCTTCCTCAGAGATGGTAAGAGGATAAATTATTATGGCTTCATTACACAAGCTGGTAGAAATCAATGTTGGTTGCATATGACATAAAACAAATTGAATGAGGTTGGATAATCTTTCTGATCAAAGTCTTTGGCTCATTGCCTGTTCCCTAGCAACAACTTGTATTACACTTGGTGCCAAACAGTTATCCAAGCTACGCTGTCAAAAGATTTAGAACACCTACTCATTCAATGGTTTTTCTTAATTTTTTACTATTATCTACTTTGTAGAATAATAGTGAAGACTTCAAATCTATGAAATAACATATGGAATCTTGTAGTAACCAAAAAAGTGTTAAACAAATCAAAATATTTTATATTTGAGATTCTTCAAATAGCCACCCTTTGCCTTGATGACCGCTTTGCACACTCTTGGCATTCTCTCAACCGGCTTCATGAGGTAGTCACCAGGAATGCATTTCAATTAACAGGTGTGCATTCTTAGGTTAATTTGTGTAATTTCTTTCCTTAACTTCTTGACGCTACCCATCCCATTAGCTGGATAATTTTCGTCAGCAACCGCTGAATAGCATAGCGCCACAGTCAAATAATATTACAATAAAATATTAATATTCATGAAATCACAAGTGCAATATTGCAAAACACAGCTTAGCCTTTTGTTAATCCACCTGTCGTCTCAGATTTTAAAATTATGCTTTACAGCGAAAGCAATCCAAGCGTTTGTGTAAGTTTATCGATAGCAAAACATAACATTATGTACACTAAGCATTAAGTAGCTAGGTCACGAAAATCAGAAAAGCAATCAAATTAATCGCTTACCTTTGATCTTTGGATGTTTTCACTCACGAGACTCCCAGATACACAACAAATGTTCCTTTTGTTCCATAAAGATTATTTTTATATCCAAAATAGCTCCGTTTGTTTGTCGCGTTATGTTCAGAAATCCACAGGAAAGAGCGGTCACGACAACGCAGACGTATATTCCAAATAATATCCATAATGTCCACAGAAACATGTCAAATGTTTTTTATAATCAACCCTCAGGTTGTTTTTAAAATATATATTCAATAATATATCAACAGGGTGTGTAGGTTTTTCAATAACACCGGGAGAAACAATGGCCGCTTTACTCTGTAGCGCAAAACTCACTCGGATAGCCCCCACCTATCCACTTACGCAATATGGTCTTTCATGCTCATTTTTCAAAATAAAAGCCTGAAACTATGCCTAAAGACTTGACACCTTAGGGATGCCATAGAAAAAGGAATCTGGTTGATATCCCTTTAAATGGAGGATAGGCATGCATAGGAACAGAGGTTTCAAAATAAGAGACACTTCCTGATTGGATTTTCCTCAGGTTTTCGCCTGCAATATCAGTTCTGTTATTCTCACAGACAATATTTTTTACAGTTTTGGAAACTTTAGAGTGTTTTCTATCCTAATCTGACAATTATATGCATATTCTAGTTTCTGTGGCTGAGAAATAGGCCGTTTCAAATGGGTACTTTTTTTTGCCAAAAACAAAAATACTGCCCCCTACACGCAAAAGGTTAATGCGTTTTAGCCAATCAGTTGTGTTGTGACAAGGTAGGGGTGGTATACAGAAGATAGCCCTATTTGGTAAAAGACCAAGTCCATATTATGGCAAGAACAGCTCCAAAAAAAGCAAAGAGAAACGACAGTCCATCTTTACTTTAAGACATGAAGGTTAGTCAATACGGAAAATTTCAAGAACTTTGAAAGTTTCTTCAAGTGCAGTCGCAAAAATCATCAAGCACTATGATGAAACTGGCTCTCATGCGGACCGCCACAGAAAAGGAAGACCCAAAGTTACCTCTACTGCAGAAGATAAGTTCATTAGAGTTACCAGCCTCAGAAATTGAAGCCCAAATAAATGCTTCAGAATTCAAGTAACATACATCTCAACATTAACTGTTCAGAGGAGACTGTGTGAATCAGGACGTCATGGTCAAATTGCTGTAAAGAAACCACTATTAAAAGGACACCAATAATAAGAAGAGACTTGTTTGGGCTAAGAAACACGAGCAATGGACATTAGACTGATGGAAATTTGTCCTCTGATCTGGAGTCCAAATTGGACATTTTTAGTTCCAACCGCCGTGTCTTTGTGGGACGCGGTGTGGGTGAACGGCTGATCTCCGCATGTGTATTTCCCACCGTAGAATGGAGGAGGAGGAGTGATGGTGTTGGGGTGCTTTGCTGGTGACACTGATTTATTTAGAATTAAAAAGGCACACTTAACCAGCATGGCTACCACAGCATTCTGCAGCGATCTGCCATCCCATCTGGTTAGGGCTTAGTGGGACTATCATTTTGTTTTTCAACCAGACAATGACCCAACACACCTCCAGACTGTGTAAGGGCTATTTGACCAAGAAGGAGAGGGGTGGAGTGCTGCATCAGATGAACTGGCCTCCACAATCCCCCGATCGCAACCAAATTGAGATGGTTTGGATAAGTCGGGACGTAGAGTGAAGGAAAAGCAGCAAACAAGTGTTCAGCATATGTGGGGACTCCTTCAAGAAAAGCATTCCAGGTGAAGCTGGTTGAGAGAATACCTAGAGTGTGCAAAGCTGTCAAAGGCAAAGGGTGGCTATTTGAAGAATATAAAATATATTTTGATTTGTTTAACACTTTTTTGGTTACTACATGATTCCATGTCTTCACTATGATTCTAAAGAAAAATCCCTTGAATGAGTAGGTGTCCTAAAACTTTTGACCACTAGTGTATGTCAAACATAATAAGAACGTTTCATGAAATCAAATAAAATCGAATCAAAATAATTGTATTTGTTACATGCTTCATATAAAAACAGGTGTAGACTAACAGTGAAATGCTTACTTACAGGCCCTGCCCAACAATGCAGAGAAAAGAGAAATAATAGAAAAGTAATAATAAATACCTTGATGTACATATACAGTGCATTCAGGAAAATATTCAGACACGTTCACTTCACGTTACAGCCTTATTCTAAAATGGATGAAATCAATTTTCCCCCTCAATCTACACACAATTTCCCATAATGACAAAGCAAAAACAGGTTTCTATACATTTTTGCAAATGTATTAAATTGAAAACATACCTTACATAAGACCCTTTGCTATGAGACTCGAATTGAGCTCCGGTGCATCCTGTTTTCATTCATCATCCTTGATGTTTCTACAACTTGATTGGAGTCCACCTGTGGTAAATTCAATTGATTGGACATGATTTGGAAAGGCACACACCTGTTTATATAGTTGAAGTCGGAAGTTTACATACACCAATAATCCTAGTAAAAAATTCCCTGTCTTAGGTCAGTTAGGATCACCACCTTATTTTAAGAATGTGAAATGTCAGAATAATAGTGATTTATTTCAGCTTTCATCACATTCCCAGTGGGTCAGAAGTTTACATACTCAATTAGTATCGCCTTTAATACTTCTTAAGGCTAGGGGGCAGTATTTTGTCTTCCGGATGAAAAGCATGCCCAAAGTAAACTGCCTGCTACTCAGGCCCAGAAGCTAGGATATGCACATTATTAGTAGATTTGGATAGAAAACACTCTGAAGTTTCTAAAACTGTTTGAATAATGTCTGTGTATAACAGAACTGATTTGGCAGGCGAAACCCCGAGCACAATCCATCCAGGGAAATTTCAGGTGAATGTGTTTTCCATTCGCTTTCCATGGAAAACTATATTTGAGGAACCTGGTTGCAGTTCCTATGGCTTCCACTAGATGTCAAGTCTTTTGTAATTGGTCAATGTTTTTCTTTTGAGAAATTAAGAAGTAGTCCTGTTATTTCCATGTGTCACTCCAGGTGGACTGTACTGTTTTGGTGCGCGCGACCTGGAGCTTACTTCACGTTTTCGTCTGGTATTGAACACAGTTTATCCCGTTTTAGCCTGTTATGGCTGCAATCCCGATACCGGGATCGATATGACAACTACCAGTGAAAATAGAGGGCGCCAAAATTCAAATCACAGAAATCTCATAATTACAATTCCTAAAACATACATGTGTCTTACAGTGGGGCAAAAAGGTATTTAGTCAGCCACCAATTGTGCAAGTTCTCCCACTTAAAGATGAGAGGCCTGTAATTTATCATAGGTACACTTCAACTATGACAGACAAAATGAGAAAAAAAATCCAGAAAATCACAGTAGGATTTTTAATTAATTTATTTGCAAATTATGGTGGAAAGTAAGTATTTGGTCAATAAACTTTTGTTATCTCAATACTTTGTTATATACCCTTTGTTGGCAATGACAGAGGTCAAACGTTTTCTGTAAGACTTCACAAGGTTTTCACACACTGTTGCTGGTATTTTGGCCCATTCCTCCATGCAGATCTCCTCTAGAGCAGTGATGTTTTGGGGCTGTTGCTGGGCAACATGGACTTTCAACTCCCTCCAAAGATTTTCTATGGGGTTAAGATCTGGAGACTGGCTAGGCCACTCCAGGACCTTGAAATGCTTCTTACGAAGCCACTCCTTCATTGCCTGGGCGGTGTGTTTGGGATCATTGTCATGCTGAAAGACCCAGCCACGTTTCATCTTCAATGCCCTTGCTGATGGAAGGAGGTTTTCACTCAAAATCTCACGATACATGGCCCCATTCATTCTTTCCTTTACACGGATCAGTCGTCCTGGTCCCTTTGCAGAAAAACAGCCCCAAAACATGATGTTTCCACCCCCATGCTTCACAGTAGGTATGGTATTCTTTGTCCTCCTAACACGACGAGTTGAGTTTTTACCAAAAAGTTCTATTTTGGTTTCATCTGACCATATGACATTCTTCCAATCTTCTTCTGGATCATCCAAATGCTCTCTAGCAAACTTCAGACGGGCCTGGACATGTACTGGCTTAACCAGGGGGACACGTCTGACACTGCAGGATTTGAGGCCCTGGCGGCGTAGTGTGTTACTGATGGTAGGCTTTGTTACTTTGGTCCCAGCTCTCTGCAGGTCATTCACTAGGTCCCCCCGTGTGGTTCTGGGATTTTTGCTCACCGTTCTTGTGATCATTTTGACCACATGGGGTGAGATCTTGCGTGGAGCCCCAGATCGAGGGAGATTATCAGTGGTCTTGTATTTCTTCCATTTCCTAATAATTGCTCCCACAGTTGATTTCTTCAAACCAAGCTGCTTACCTATTGCAGATTCAGCCTGGTGCAGGTCTACAATTTTGTTTCTGGTGTCCTTTGACAGCTCTTTAGTCTTGGCCATAGTGGAGTTTGGAGTGTGACTGTTTGAGGTTGTGGACAGGTGTCTTTTTATACGGATAACAAGTTCAAATAGGTGCCATTAATACAGGTAACGAGTGGAGGACAGAGGAGCCTCTTAAAGAAGAAGTTACAGGTCTGTGAGAGCCAGAAATCTTGCTTGTTTGTAGGTGACCAAATACTTATTTTCCACCATAATTTGCACATAAATTCATTAAAAATTCTACAATGTGATTTTCTGGATTTTTTTTCTTCTAATTTTGTCTGTCATAGTTGAAGTGTACCTATGATGAAAATTACAGGCCTTTCATCTTTTTAAGTGGGAGAACTTGCACAATTGGTGGCTGACTAAATACTTTTTTGCCCCACTGTATATCATTTTAAAGCTATTCTCATTGTTAATCCCACCAAAGTGTCTGATTTCAAGTAGTATTTTCAGCGAAAGCACCACAAACGATTGTTAGGTCTCCACCAAACCACAATAAGCACAGCCATTTTCCAGCAAAATATAACATTCACAAAAACTAGAAATAAAGATAATTCAAGGTTAGTGATTAATTTTATCTTCATCAGATGACACTCATAGGACTTCATGTTACACAATACATGCATGTTTTGTTTGATAAAGTTTATATTTATATTTAAAAAATCTGAGTTTACATTGGAGCGTTAGATTCACTAGTTCCAAAAACATCAAGTGATTTTGCATAGCCACATCATTCAACAGAAATACTCTTCATAAATGTAGATGATAATATAGTTATACACATGGAATTATAGATATACCTCTTCTTAATGCAACCGCTGTGTCAGATTTTTAAAAAACCTTACGGAAAAAGAAATGCATGCAATAATCTGAGACGGCGCTCAAAAGTAAAAACACCACAGCCGCAACATGAACAAGTAATTACATGATAAATATTCCCTTACCTTTGATCTACATCAGAAAGCACTCCAGGAATCCCAGGTCCACAATAAATGTCTGTTTTGTTCGAAAATGTCTGTTATTTATGTCCAAATACCTTATTTTGTTAGCGCGTTTGGTATACATATCCAATCGCTAATTCTGGTCAGCGTTATATCGGACAAAAACTTCAAAAAGTGATATTACCGGTCGAAGAAACATTTCAAACTAAGTACAGAATCAATCATTAGGATGTTTTTAACGTATAGCTTCAATAAAGTTCCAACCGGAGTATTCCTTCTTGTCTTCGTGGAACGCAAGTGACTACCATGAGGAAAAAGTGCGATCACAAAATGGCTGCTTGATGGACATCTGATATATTCTTCTCTCATTCACTCCCACAACAACATAGAAGCCTCATTATAATTTCTATTGAAGGTTGACATCTAGTGGAACCCCTAGGCAGTGCAACATCATTCATATCTCAAGGGGATTTCATTGGGGACTGGTGAATACATACAAGCTCAGATTTCTGACTTCCTGTTTTGATTTCAACTCAGGATTTTGCCTGCCAAAATGAGTTTTCTATCCAATACTAACAATACTATGCAAATATTAGCAACAATGACTGAGGAGCAGGCCGTTTTGATATGGGCACCTTTCATCCAAGCTACTCAATACTGCCCCTGCAGCCATAAAAAGTTCAATTGTATCGATTATTTACGTTTTAGGATACCGAAGGTTGGATTAGGAAAGTTGTTTGAAATGTTTGGACCAAGTTTACAGGTAACTTATTAGATACTTCGTAGGCATGTTGGGTGAGTTGAACCAGTGTATTTCTGAATCAAACGCGCCAAATAAATTGACATTTTAGGGATATAAAGAAGGAATTTATCGCACAAAATGATGATTTGGGATGTTTCTGGGACATTTTGGAGTGCCAACAGAAGAAGATCTTCAAAGGTAAGGCATGAATTATATCGTTAAATCTTTTATGTAGCACCTGCCTGGTTGAAATATGATTTTCATGTGTTGATATGCGGGGCTCTGTCCTCAGATAATTGCATGGTCTGCTTTCGCTGTAAAGCCTTTTTGAAATCTGACACTGCGGCTCGATTAACAAGAAGTTAAGCTGTATTTTAATGTATAACACTTGTATGTTCTATGAATTCTTATGAGTATTTCTGTTTTTGAATTTGGCACGCTGCAATTTCACTGGATGTTGTCAAATCGATCCCGCTAAAGGGATTGGCGTGCGAAGGGATCCATAAGAGGTTAACTACTTAGCACTCTTATGGATTTGGGAGGAAACTGTTCAGGGGCCTGTTGGTTCCAGACTTGGTGGATCGGTAGTGCTTGCCTTGCAATAAGGAGAAGTCTTTGACATGGGTGGCTGGAGTCTGACAATTTTTAGGCCCTTCCTCTGACACTGCCTGGCATAGAGGTTCTGGGTGGCAGGGAGCTCGGCACTGGGCCTTACGCACTACCCTCTGTAGCGCCTTGCAGTCAGATGCCAAGCAGCTGCCATACCAAGTGGTGATGCAGTCAGTGAAGATGGTCTCAATGGTACAGTTGTAGAACCTTTTGCGCATCAGAGGACCCATGCTAAATCTTTTTAGTCTCCTGAGGGAGACCAGGTGTTGTCATGCCCTTTTCACGACTGTGTTGGTGTGTGTGGACCATGATAGATCCTTAATGATGTGGACACAGAGGGAACTTCAAGCTCTCGACCCGCTCCAGTACAGCCTCGTCGATGGGGGTGTGCTCAGCCTTCCGTTTCCTGTAGTCTATGATCAGGTCCTTTGTCTTGCTGATGTTGAGGGAGAGGTTGTTGTTCTGGCACCACACTGCCAGGTCTCTGACCTCTTCCCAATAGGCTGTCTCATCATTGTCGGTGATCAGGCTTACCGCCATCGTGTTGTCAACTTAATGATGGTGCTGGAATTGTGTGCGGCCACACAGTCATGATTGAACGGAGTACAGGAGGGGACTAAGCACGCACCCCTGAGGGGCCCCTGTGTTGAGGGTTAGTGTGTTGTTGCATACCCTCACCGCCTGGGGGCGGCCTGTCAAGGAGTCCAGGTTCCAGTTACAGAGGGAGGTGTTCAGTCCCAGGGTCCTTAGCTTATTGATGAGCTTGGAGGGTATGATGATGTTGAGCCCTGAGCTGTAGTCAATGAACAGCATTCTCACATTGGTGTTCCTTCTTGTCCAGGTGGGAAAGGGCAGTGTGGAGTGCAATAGAGATTGCGTCATCTGTGGATCTGTTGGAGTGGTATGCAAATTAGTTGGGTCCAGGGTGTCTGGGATGATGGTGTTGATGTGAGCCATGAGCAGCCTTTTAAAGCATTTAAGGCTACAGATACGAGTGCTACAGGCCATAGTAATTTAGACAGGGTACCTTGGTGTTCTTGGGCACAGGGATTATGGTGGTCTGCTTGAAATATAGGCATTACAGACTAGATCAGGGAAAGGTTGAAAATATCAGTGAAGACACTTGCCAGCTGGTCAGCGCATGCTCGGAGTACACGTCCTGGTAATCCGTCTGGCCCTGCGGCCTTGTGAATATTAACCTGTTTAAAGTTCTTACTCACATCGGCTACGGAGAGTGTGATCAGTCGTCCGGAACAGCTGGTGCTCTCATGCATGATTCAGTGTTGCTTGCCTTGAAGGCATTTCGATCGTTTGGTAGGCTTGCATCACTGGGCAGCTCGCAGCTGGGTTTCCCTTTGTAATCAGTGATCGTTTGCAAGCCCTGCCACATCCGACCAGTGCCAGAGGATTTGATCTTAGTGCTGTATTGACGGCTCGACTGAGGTTGCTGCGGGATTTCTTATAAGCGTACGGATTAGTGTCCGGCTCCTTGAAAGGGACAGTTCTAGCCTTTAGCTGAATGCGGATGCTGTCTGTAATCCATGGCGTCTGGTTGTTGACATGCTGTGTAGCCAATGAATTGAGTAAATGTTCAAATCAGGGCTGGAGGCGGGAGCTGTGGGTTTGGTGTTGTCCTACGCAGTCACCCTTCTTGGGAACTTCCAATGGACCATTCGTCAGAGTGCGGAGATGGAGAACATGGTAAGATCACGTCAAAGTCCTAACTCTGGTATTGTCCCTCCCCCAGCTCCCCAGGTCCAGGACCTTTTACAGTATCTGAAAGATTTTACCTGGGAATGAATTTCCACAGGGAAAATAATCAAACCCAGAGATCTGCGCCAGTGACCTGTAGAAATAAGATTCATTAGAATCAGAAGGGTTTTAGTTGCATCATGTCATTCAGGAATGTTCAGCTGAAACAGCTCACTTAAGAATGTAGCGTGTGGAATTTAAGTTCTTTAAAGATTTATAATTTAGTGCTGAGAAGCCATACTAGCATTAGACCAAGGTTAACCACGTTCCCAGCCTCAAAGAGTAGGCTGGTAAATGAGATTAGAACCAGGTTTGTTTGATTGACATGGTTATTTATTTACCATCCTCAGATGACGTCAGTGGAGAGGGTGGTGGAGTACACAGAGCTGGAGAGTGAAGCACCCTGGGAAACCCAGAAGCGTCCTCCTCCTGAGTGGCCGAGCAAAGGCCTCATCACCTTTGACCGAGTCAGCTTCTCCTACAGCTCAGACGGACCTGTGGTCCTGAAGGACATGAAGGCCATGTTCAGGCCCAAAGAAAAGGTTGGCATCGTGGGCAGGACGGGTGCGGGGAAAAGCTCCCTGGTATCGGCGCTCTTCCGCCTGGCAGAGCCAGAGGGCAGGATCTACATTGATGGAGTTCTGACCTCCGAGATCGGCCTCCATGACCTGCGCCAGAAGATGTCCATCATACCTCAGGTAGCTACTGTTGGTGGGTCTTCTGTGGCTGCTCTGTCCCTTAGTCCTTCTGAATGTAGTAAAGGAAAGGCTTCTAGTTCAGATATGGCTCTGTTAGAGCTTATTACATTTTTCTGCTTGTGGCCCCTCTGTTCTGCAGGACCCAGTGCTTTTCACCGGCACCATGAGGAAGAACCTGGACCCTTTCAGCCAGCACACAGACGAGGACCTGTGGAACGCTCTCCAAGAGGTACTGCTCCTCAGACTTCTATTGATACAGTAACGGGACATACTCTCACGTATTGACATACAGGTTAATGTGTGTTTTTGGTGGCATTGATCAGGCTCTTACTCCAGTAACTTTCCTCTCCAGGTCCAGCTGAAGTCTGTGGTGGAGGAGCTGCCCAATAAGATGGAGACAGTTCTGGCCGAGTCGGGCTCCAACTTCAGTGTGGGTCAGAGGCAGCTGGTCTGTCTGGCCCGGGCCGTCCTGAGGAAAAACCGCATCCTCATCATAGACGAGGCCACAGCCAACGTGGACCCCAGGTACAGAGCTGCCTCTCACACACACACAGTCTGTCCTTTAGGCAGCTGATGTGCTTTGAGTGGGCGGCATCTAGTAGTCAATGAAAGCGTGATTGTGTTTCTTTATCCTGGTTGTGTCTTTCCTGAACTGTTTGTCTGTCTGTGTTCGTAGAACAGACGAGCTGATCCAGAAGACGATACGAGACAAGTTCAGGGAGTGCACCGTTCTCACCATCGCCCACCGCCTCAACACCATCATAGACAGCGACCGCATTCTGGTGAGAGCTCTTCCCATCAAATAGATGTATATCTGTCACACGCACACACCTCATCAGTCATGTATATATGAGATAAAAAAACGAGACTGAGCAGGTTGAGAGATGTACTTTTATTCACTTTCATTTCAGGTTGATCTGAGATCTTATCCTATATTTGTTTAGTGAAATGAGTTTACCCTGTTTACACTTCTCTGAAGGTGCTGAGTAATTCAGCCAGTGAAGAGTGAAGTAGGGTTACTCTATTGTAAACAGCGCAAGATCAGTGGTCCCCAAACTATGCGGAGCACCCGAGGGGGTCCCCCCACCCCAAAAAATTGTTAAGGAACAGTCTGAATTTAAACTTAATCCTGGAAGTTGTAATAGTAGAATGCACAAGGTGCAATTTCGAAATTGGGTAGTGCATCAGCAGTTTTCCTCGACGTGACAGACATTGCAGACCTTAGAGCTATTTATAACTTGTCAGAAATGTCCAGATCATCTAGGCCATGTCAGCTAAAGTTTTTTAGCCTATTGATTCCCATGGCAAAATGAAGAATTGCAGGAAATACGGTAAATAAGAGGGGTGTGAACAGTTTATGAACAGTGCCCTTGCCCATAGAAAGACGGGGTGTTCCACAATGCTGGAAGGGGGGCCTGAGTGAAAGTTTGGGAACCCCATATTTCACTACAGACCAGTTTAGCCAGGTTGAATTACTGACTTTTGACCCTGCCTTCAGGTGCTAGGCGCTGGTATGATCCAGGAGTTTGACGAGCCGTACGTCCTGCTTCAGAACCAGGAGAGTGCCCTCTACAGGATAGTCCAGCAGACGGGCAAGGCTGAGGCAGCTTCCCTGCTGGAATCAGCCAAACAGGTGAGCACTGACACTGCATCCCAACACAGCACACACATTCTCTCAACCTAACTTGATTTCTTTACCAATTCACAATGTTTTCATTCAGGCATATATGAACAACGGCAACAGCCATGGTCCAAAAATGGCCAACGGAGTGGTGGTCTTCTTTGAGACGGCTGTGTGACGGTGCAGGGACGAGCAGAAAGAGATATCTGCCCAATTTTATATTTTTTCCAATCACATAAGATCTTTTCCAGAGCTGATTGGTCAAAAGGAAAAAAGCTGAAATGCTTTAATGCATAAGTTGTTTGCATGCAAAATCAGGAAAGATTTATGGAACTGTATTTCCTTATTGACACTTTGCTGATGTGTGTTGCATCTTTAATACACAACAATGGAAGTAGCATTGCATTTTCATACTTTGTGCCTCAAATCGTTCACTATTTGAACTGCTGCTACTCCTATTGATTTATCTTACTGCACAGGGTACACTATCCTGACATGCTGCACTGTCTCTGCAATCACTTTACTGGGCAATGGAACTAATTGGCGTGTGTATTCATATACTATAAATGCAACGGAAAATTACACTTCACCATTGTACGCACATGAAAAGACATGCTGTCATTATACTATAAGGGATTTTTGAAAATTTCTTGACCAAAGTGAGTCTCACGTTGTTTACATGAGTGATGGTTGTAAGGGCAGATCTAGATCATTTAAAAGCAGGAATACCTACCTATCAATGTATTGAACTACAAACGTGTCCCCTAATGAGGCCGTATGGAGACCTTTGATTTTTTTCAAACTACATTGAGTCCATTGGTTTTTAAATGTTTTCGTAGTGGATGTAAGTTTTCCCAAAGGCATTCTTATGTACCAATAGCAACAGTACCTATTTTTTACAAGTTTCAGATATTGATTTTCCTTACATAGAAGTTTGTACAATAATATTGTGAAATTGTATTTTAATAAAAACTTAAGTCTTCCTGGCTGATGTTTTGGTCACTTTTGAATGCTAGTGGTGCTTTCACTCTAGTGGTAGCATGAGACGGAGTCTACAATCCACACAAGTGGCTCAGGTAGTGCAGCTCATCCAGGATGGCACATCAATGCGAGCTGTGGCAAGAAGGTTTGCTGTGTCCGTCAGCGTAGTGTCCAGAGCATGGAGGCGCTACCAGGAGACAGGCCAGTACATCAGGAGACGTGGAGGAGGCCGTAGGAGAGCAACAACCCAGCAGCAGGACCGCTACCTCCGCCTTGCTTTGTGCAAGGAGGAGCAGGAGGAACACTGCCAGAGCCCTGCAAAATGACCTCCAGCAGGCCACAAATGTGCATGTGTCTGCTCAAACGGTCAGAAACAGACTCCATGAATGTGGTATGAGGGCCCGACGTCCACAGTTGGGGGTTGTGCTTACAGCCCAACACCGTGCAGGACGTTTGGCATTTGCCAGAGAACACCAAGATTGGCAAATTCGCCACTGGCGCCCTGTGCTCTTCACAGATGAAAGCAGGTTCACACTGAGCACATGTGACAGAGTCTGGAGACGCCGTGGAGAACGTTCTGCTGCCTGCAACATCTTCCAGCATGACCGGTTTGGCGGTGGGTCAGTCATGGTGTGGGGTGGCATTTCTTTGGGGGGCCGCACAGCCCTCCATGTGCTCTCCAGAGGTAGCCTGACTGCCATTAGGTACGGAGATGAGATCCTCAGACTCCTTGTGAGACCATATGCTGGTGCGGTTGGCCCTGGGTTCCTCCTAATGCAAGACAATGCTAGACCTCATGTGGCTGGAGTGTGTCAGCAGTTCCTGCAAGAGGAAGGCATTGATGCTATGGACTGGCCTGCCCGTTCCCCAGACCTGAATCCAATTGAGCACATCTGGGACATCATGTCTCGCTCCATCCACCAACGCCACATTGCACCACAGACTGTCCAGGAGTTGGCGGATGCTTTAGTCCAGGTCTGGGAGGAGATCCCTCAGGAGACCATCCGCCACCTCATCAGGAGCATGCCCAGGCATTGTAGGGAGGTCAAACAGGCACGTGGAGGCCACACACACTACTGAGCCTCATTTTGACTTGTTTTATGGACATTACATCAAAGTTGGATCAGCCTGTAGTGTGGTTTTCCACTTTAATTTTGAGTGTGACTCCAAATCCAGACCTCCATGGGTTGATAAATTTGATTTCCATTGATAATTTGTGTGATTTTGTTGTCAGCACATTCAACTATGTAAAGAGAAATGTATTTATTAAGAATATTTCATTCATTCAGATCTAGGATGTGTTATTTTAGTGTTCCCTTTATTTTTTGGGGCAGTGCATAAAGGCCAAGTAGGCTGCGTTTAGACAGGCAGCCTGATTCTGATATTTTTCTCCACTAATTGGTCTTTTGAACAGATCTTTTTCAGACCTGAAAAAATATCCAAATTAGGCTGCCTTTGTAAACACAGCAGTTTTCCTTATCCAATCTTGTTCTGAGGACATGTGAGTGGTTGGTTGGATGAAAGCTCAAATGGGCAGAGCTTGCAAGAGGTGAGACAATTAAAGAACAGCCTTTTAGGGAGGCAGGTTGGAGGTGAATGGAGGGCGTTAGTTAGACCACCAAGAGCATTCCAAACCTCTGCCAATAAGCCAATTGTCAGTTCCCCCCCTTCACTCAGGCCACTCCCAGACAGTATCAGCACAATTTTTGCCTGAGAAATTGCCCTTTGACTAAATATTTAGTGGGATTCATAATCAAACTACCCGAGTATTGAGTTTCAGAAGACATTCACAAGCCCTATTTGATGCAGTGACTACAGTAAATACTGCATTTGGAGCTGCTGGTGCAAATAAGTTGTAAAAGAATAGACAAATCACTGGTGTACATAAAGTGTTACATTTTACATGAGATTGATTTGGTATAGCTAAATAACTTCTGTTTTTACATGGAATACACATTACATTTTTAATAAATATGAATTATACAAAGATGATTCATCTAAAACTGCTGCAAAAAAATGAAGGCACTAAACTACATTACATAGTTTATATAACCAGACAATAGGCCACGTAAATGAATCTAAGGAAAGAGTTCTCAAATTTTGGCCATTGTAAATTGTGGACACAAGTCTGGCAAAAATATTTATCAGTCAAGTCACGATTATACAATCAATTGTCATGGGTCTCGATGGTTATTCCTTTAAAATCGAATGGTTACTGCATGTTTGTTTGATAAATAAATAAGGGACGGTTAACAGTGTTTCCCCACCACGTACCCCATCACAACTTTCTTAGCTTGGGGAAAAATCCCTACAACTGCATAAGTGGATTTGACTCAACTCCGCCTATGACACACTGGACCAAACCGTTCCACCTCTTTGCAGCTTCCTGTCCAAATGGAGTTTCCGACATGGAGTTTTTGCAGGGTGATAAGGCACTGTTCATCTCTGTAGACTGGAGAATGCCATGGGACTGCAGTGCCAGCCAACTCTGAGGAGCAGTACTCCAGGCTTTAAACAATAGCCAAAGCCTCCCCCAGGCTGTTACAGGGCCGTCTCAAAGATGACCAAGTTGCCGTCCGCTCCAACCCCTCCGTTGCTCGTACTGGGACGACTCCGGCTGTTGTATGCCTGAATCAAGACGAGACAACCAGTGTTAGTGTACGCCAACCCGAAAAGCCAGAGGTATGTGGTGGATGCACAAGAACACTACTCCCACACATCTGTGTGGTAGCATGTCACTTTGAGCAGTAAGCTATTTCACTGCCAGAGAACAGTGGGAGAGTGAAGTGGACATGCTCTGTTGAGTCAGTGTGCTACTTACCTGTTTAGCTGACTGCAGGAGGGCAACAGCCTCCTGCCTGCCTGTCTGCTGGACCATCTTGAAGAAGATACCGTCGTGGTTCTGAAGTAGGGTGTAGGGCTCGTCGTATGCGTGGATCTGACCCGCGTCTAGAACCTGGGAACAGAATGAAGTTATAGTAAGTAATCTATGGTCTATCATTAGGGATACAAAAAGGACCTGACAAGCCCTTGGACACACGTTTGGGGTCACTTAGAAATGTTCTTGAAAGAAAAGCACATTTTTTTGGTCCATCAAATTAATCAGAAATACAGTGTAGACATTGTTACGGTTGTAAATGACTATAAGAACATCCAATAGTCAAAGGTATATGAAATACAAATGGTATAGAGATAAATAGTCCTATAAATACTATATTAACTTACAACCTAAAACCTCTTACCTTGGAATATTGTTAAAAGGAACCACCAACTTTCACATGTTCTCATGTTCTGAGCAAGGAACTTAAACGGTAGCTGTTTTACATGGCACATATTTTACAAGGCACATATTACTTCTCCAACACTTTGTTTTTGCATTATTTAAACCAAATTGAACATGTTTCATTATTTATTTGAGGCTAAATAGATTTATTGATGTTTTATATTAAGTTAAAATAAGTGTTCATTCAGTATTGTTGTCATTGTCATTATTACAAAAAAAATAAAAATAAAATCGGCATCGCCTTTTTTTGGTCCTCCAATAATCAGTATCGGCGTTGAAAAATCATAATCGGCCAACCTCTATTTACAACATTAACAATGATGTTATTTTAAAAACAAGGACATTTTTAAGTGACCCCAAACCTTTGAATAGTGTATATATAAAAAATAAAATAATACTAGAGTAGACAGATACACAATGATCACCCAACTGGGTAACTGGAGAGCTCTCACCAGAATGCGGTCGCTGTCTATGATGGTGTTGAGGCGGTGGGCGATGGTGAGAACGGTGCACTCCCTGAACTTGTCTCGTATCGTCTTCTGGATCAACTCGTCTGTTCTACAGAGCCAGGACACAGACAGGGAGGACACACTCAGCTGGGAGGAAGAAACACACACACACTTTCCTCTACTACTAGATGCCTCCCAGTCTTATGTTGCATTCATAACCAAGTGGGAAGGTGGTAATTACCAGTTGGATGCTTTCAAATAATTGAGAAAAGACGAGTGGCTAATTGACAAGAGGCTGCATCAAACTAAAATTACAGCTATCATGCCTGTGAACAAGTGTTGGAAAACCATAAGTACATTTATTTTTTTTATTTTTTTAAAGTATGGTTTTACTGTCAAATGTTATCGAGAAAAGTCCAAACTCAGGGATGATAGATGAGTTTCCCCACTAGTAATTATTAGTTGGAGGGGCCTTCAAGTGGTTTTTCCCAGTCATAAGTGGTAAATACCACCTTCCCACTTGGTTATGAATGCAGCATATCAGCTGCCTCTGCTGCTCAGCTCGAAAGGACAGACAGGAGGTCCTCCATGGCAACACGTGTGTATGAGAGAGGCAGCTCTGTACCTGGGGTCCACGTTGGCTGTGGCCTCGTCTATGATGAGGATGCGGTTCTTCCTCAGAACGGCTCGGGCCAGACAGACCAGCTGCCTCTGACCCACACTGAAGTTTGAGCCCGACTCGGCCAGAACCGTCTCCATCTTATTGGGCAGCTCCTCCACCACAGACTTCAGCTGGACCTGGAGAGGAAAGTTACTGGAGTAAGAGCCTGATCAATGCCACCAAAAACACACAACCTGTATGTCAATATGTGAGAGTATGTCCCGTTACTGTATCAATAGGAGTCTGAGGAGCAGTACCTCTTGGAGAGCGTTCCACAGGTCCTCGTCTGTGTGCTGGCTGAAAGGGTCCAGGTTCTTCCTCATGGTGCCGGTGAAAAGCACTGGGTCCTGCAGAACAGAGGGGCCACAAACAGAAAAATGTAATAAGCTCTAACAGAGCCATATCTGAACTAGAAGCCTTTCCTTTACTACATTCAGAAGGATTAAGGGACAGAGCAGCCACAGAAGACCCACCAACAGTAGCTACCTGAGGTATGATGGACATCTTCTGGCGCAGGTCATGGAGGCCGATCTCGGAGGTCAGAACTCCATCAATGTAGATCCTGCCCTCTGGCTCTGCCAGGCGGAAGAGCGCCGATACCAGGGAGCTTTTCCCCGCACCCGTCCTGCCCACGATGCCAACCTTTTCTTTGGGCCTGAACATGGCCTTCATGTCCTTCAGGACCACAGGTCCGTCTGAGCTGTAGGAGAAGCTGACTCGGTCAAAGGTGATGAGGCCTTGGCTCGGCCACTCAGGAGGAGGACGCATCTGGGTTTCCCAGGGTGCTTCACTCTCCAGCTCTGTGTACTCCACCACCCTCTCCACTGACGTCATCTGAGGACGGTAAATAAACCATGTCAGTCAAACAGCCCTGGCTTTTGTACTAGCATGGCGTCTAAGCAGCCCAGTACATCATTGGGGGCGAGCTCACTGCCATCCAGGAAGGAAGGCCCAGATTCCAGCAACCCAAGCCATAGACTGTCCTCTCTGCTTCCGCACAGTAAGTGGTACCAGTGCATCAAGTCCGACACAAACAGGCTCCCGAACAGCTTTATCCCCAAGCCATAAGAATGCTAAATAGCTAACAAAATGGCTACACAAACTGAGTTGACCCTTGTATTTAATGTTGTCTCTATGCTCACTCACAGGACTCTTGCACACACAATCATATTAGCTGCTGCTCCTCTGTTTATCATACATTCTGATGCCTAGTTACCCCACCCCTATCACTCCAGTATCCCTGCACATTGTAAATATGGTACTGTAACTAACTGACCCCAAATATAGCTTACTCACTTCACATGCTGTTCTTATTTCTATTTCTCATGTGATTTTGTTGTTATTTTTAGTACTGCATTGTTGGGTTTAGAGCTGGCAATAAAAGGCATGTCACACTGTACTTGTGCAGTACATTTAAACTTGAAACTAAAAGCACTAGAGAGCTGCATTAAGAAGCTTCAGAAAACCCTCAGGCTGGATTCTTGAAAGATGTTATGGACGAACATTCCATCCTGGTGTCATGACGTTGGCCTGGGGGTAGGTTTATGACAGTCATATATACCCCCCCCCCCCCCCCCCCCCCCACTTTTCCCCTCTCTCTACCCTACTGGTGTGACATTTGAAAATCCCTTGGTTAACATAAAGATTCTGGGAACATCAGATGGTGGGGGGGAAATGAACCATATTTTGGTAATCCGACCAGTTGAACATATGGGTTGGTACTTAATAAATACGATGTCATCTGAGACATTCTCATCAATGATAGGATGACAAACGCTACAGTGGAAAGTCTACACATTAGAGTTATCAGATTCACATGGAATTGTTGTGCAATTTAAATGTTTGAATATAAAATTATTGGTGAAAAGATCAAATGTAATTTTAGCTTCCAAATGAGAGATTTGGGTTTTAATAAGGTTAGGGCTCTGCTCAACAGTGGCACGCCCCTGTGAAGAGACATGGGTTATAAAACCACACCCTTCTCTCTCCACTATATAAAGCCTTGAAGAAAATGTAACCTCCTGTTCCGAGGATGTGAGGACGACGGTCCATACGTTAAAAGAACTAACATGTCAGCTTTTCCGGGTACATTAGGATGACGATCCGATGTCAGAATGGTTCAGATAATAACTACAGAACAAAGCCAACCTCAGCGTGAACTTTGAACTCTTATTCACTACAGAAGTGATACCTCCTAGCCGTTGAGTTAGCAACAGCAGCTGCAAACGTGGGCTAGGAAAGAACAGACAGAGTATCCCGTCTACCACAACGACATTACTACAACGTATCCAATTTACCAGCAGAGACATTCTTCAAAGGACTCTGTTGGGCAACACGACCTTCCATCAACCACCAACCTACCGAAGCGCAGCTCAGAGTAAATATTTATTGCATTTTCCTTTTCCAAATGGGCGGTAGAATGCATAAGATACTGTATTTACGATAGCATGGCTTCTCCCTTTGTTCCTCATGTCTTCCCGCTCTTTCACTCAAACCCAATCCCCCTTTTCTTTGTGTAACCAGCTGTCATATCTGTTCGGTCCGCTAGGGACGTTTTCCTTTATGACGTAATTTGTAATCAAGGTATGATTAATTCTGTGTATATGTAATTATGTGTGATTAGTTAGGTATTTAGTAAATAAATTAATTAACCCAATTCTGTATTGCTGATTCAACTTGTTAGCCAGGGTTTGTGAAGAACCAAGAATTTACAACTTTCAGATGAGACTGAAATAAGGTGACGATTAATATTGACTGCTATTTATGTAAAATATTACTAGGTCTTTAAGAGTTTATTCGGAAGAACTGCTCTATAAATATTATTTTGTGGTGCCGTGATTTTCTAGTTAATTACATTTACATAATTAGCTCAATCAGGTCATATTATTTACAGAAAAAAGGATTTTATAGAATAGCATGTCATATCACTTAATCCGGCATAGCCAAAGACAACACTGGCATGAAAACCAGCATGAACAAGATGAAAGGCCAAATAAACCAGGAGGCAGTTTCAGAGTGACCACTAATAGTTCTGAGAACTGGGTTACACATTTCAATCAACATACTTCCAGACTAAGTTGTCTGGTGGGTTTGTAAAGCATGTAGCATCTCTGAAGGGGTTGATTGTAAAAACAGGTGTTCCTCTACATATCTGGTTGTCTCACCATGTTCTCCACCTCAGCACTCTGCCGTACCCCCCACTGGAACATCCCCATGAGAGTCACAGCGTAGGACAACGCCAGGCCTACAGATCCAGCCTCCACCTCTAACAAGGCCAGAGGAGAAACAAACAGGACACTGGTTAGACCCAATGCTCAATCAATCATTGCTATTCTAGGTCTGGTCTGGCAACAAGCTGCAGTTTTCATAACCTCCTTCAGCCCAAGTATACAGTCTTGGCCAAAAGTTTTGAGAATAAAAATGTATATTTGTCACAAAGTCTTCTGTCTCAGTTTGTATGATGGAAATTTGCTTATACTCCAGAATGTTATGAAGAGTGATCAGATGAATTGAAATTAATTGCAAAGTCCCCTCTTTGCCATGCAAATGAACTGAAACCCCCCCCAAAAAATTCCACTGCATTTCAGCCCTGCCACAAAAGGACCAGCTGACATGTCAGTGATTCTCTCATTAACACAGGTGTGAGTGTTGACGAGGACAAGGCTGGAGATCACTTGGTCATGCTGATCGAGTTCGAATAACAGACTGGAAGCTTCAAAAGGAGGGTGGAGCTTGGAATCATTGTTCTTCCTCTGTCAACCATGGTTACCTGCAAGGAAACACGTGCCGTCATCATTGCTTTGCACAAAAAGGGCTTCACAGGCAAGGATATTGCTGCCAGTAAGATTGCACCTAAATCAACCATTTATCAGATCATCAAGATCTTCAAGGAGAGAGGTTAAATTGTTGTGCAGAAGGCTTCAGGGCACCCAAGAAAGTCCAGCTAGCGCAAGGGCCGTCTCCTAAAGTTGATTCAGCTGCGGGATCGGGGCACCACCAGTACAGAGCTTGCTCAGGAGTGGCAGCAGGCAGGTGTGAGTGCATCTGCATGCACCGTGAGGCAAAGACTTTTGGAGGATGGCCTGGTGTCAAGAAGGGCAGCAAAGAAGCCTCTTCTCTCCAGGAAAAACATCAGGGACAGACTGATATTCTGCAAAAGATACAGGGATTGGACTGCCGGCCTGGGGTCAAGTCATTTTCTCTAATGAATCCCCTTTCCGATTGTTTGGGGCATCCGGAAAAAAGCTTGTACGGAGAAGACAAGGTGAGGGCTACCATCAGTCCTGTGTCATGCCAACAGTAAAGCATCCTGAGACCATTCATGTGTGGGGTTGCTTCTCAGCCAAGGGAGTGGGCTCACTCACAATTTTGCCTAAGAACACAGCCATGAATAAAGAATGGTACCAACACATCCTCCGAGAGCAACTTCTCCCAACCATCCAGGAACAGTTTGGTGACGAACAATGCCTTTTCCAGCATGATGGAGCTCCTTGCCATAAGGCAAAAGTGATAACTAAGTGGCTCGGGGAACAAAACATTGATATTTTGGGTCCGTGGCCAGGAAACTCCCCAGACCCTAATGACCCATTGAGAACTTGGTGTCAATCCTCAAGGTGGGTGGACAAACAAAAACCCACAAATTCTGACAAACTCCAAGCATTGATTATGCAAGAATGGGCTGCCATGTGGCCCAGAAGTTAATTGACAGCATGCCAGGGTGGATTGCAGAGGTCTTGAAAAAGAAGGGTCAACACTGCAAATATTGACTCTTTGCATCAACTTTATGTAATGGTCAATAAAAGCCTTTGACGGGGCCTCCCGGGTGGCGCAGTGGTTAAGCGCCAGCTGTGCCATCAGAGTCCTGGGTTCGCGCCCAGGCTCTGTCGTAACCGGCCGCGACCGGGAGGTCCGTGGGGCGACGCACAATTGGCCTAGCGTCGCCCGGGTTAGGGAGGGCTTGGTCGGTAGGGGTGTCCTTGTCTCATCGCGCACCAGCGACTCCTGTGGCGGGCTGGGCGCAGTGTACGCTAGCCAAGGTGGCCAGGTGCATGGTGTTTCCTCTGGCTTCCGGGTTGGATGTGCGCTGTGTTAAAGAAGCAGCGGCTTGGTTGGTTGTGTATCGGAGGACGCATGACTTTCAACCTTCGTCTCTCCCGAGCCCGTATGGGAGTTGTAGCGATGAGACAAGATAGTAGCTACTACACAATTGGATACTACGAAATTGGGGAGAAAAAAGGGGGTCAAATTCAAAAAAAAAAAAAAAGCCTTTGACACTTATGAAATGCTTGTATTCCATAGTAACATCTGACAAAAATATCTAAAGACACTGAAAGCAGCAAACTTTGTGGAAATTAATATTTGTCTCATTCTCAAAACTTTTGGCCACGACTGTACTCTGTAATTGTGTTGGCTCTGTGTGCCGTTGTCCCTTACGGTCTCGGAGCAGAAGGCAGCCGAAGGCGGTGATGGTGACGAAAACGGCACACATGCCATCCAGGCGGACGGCGAACCAGCGAGAGGTGACCAGGAACAGGAACCAGGATTCTGAGAGACACTGATTCAGTTATATTCCTATAGAACGGACCGCACAGAGCGGAGACTGGGTAGAATGTATACATGTTATTAAATATCATTCTCCATCAATGTACTTAGACCCATTGGAGACAAACAAAACGGAAGTAAGGTAGCATTGAAAGGACAATCACCTGAGTGCAGATCCTGATAAGCGTCAAAGGTATTTTGGAATCGCTCCTCAGCTCTGAAGGCTCGAATCGTCCACAGACCTTGGAGGGACGAGGACAGGTGGGAAAAGACTGGACTCCGAGCTGCATAGAGACACACGGTTACTGATTACTGTCCATGTGCACACACACTATTAAGCAAAAAAGGCCATTGGCACTCACTGGTGGATTCCAGGCGCTTGACATCTCGTGACGTCTGCAGGAAGTAGCGTCTCAGGAACAGGAAGACGATGATAAGAGGAGCCAATGGGATGAGGATCCAGGGGATGACGGAGGCCGCTACAGCGACCACACCGATGATCTGCAGGAATATCTACTCAGGAAAACAGGCCCAAAGACATAACCAGAGGAGAGGGAACAGGTTAACTGGTGATCGAATAGTAAATACCTTGTGAAGATGACCGGCCAAAATGTGTCGTGGCTCACCTGAATGAAGTCCACAAAGGTCCAAGGTAAGGCCGCGTCCAGTTGGCCAATGTCCTTAGAGAAGCGGTTGAGGACTCTTCCTGGGGCACAACAGAAGACAAGACCAGGAATTTAAAGACTTCTTTCTTTGTCTACAGATATATTAATGTTTGACCTTAAGCAAACAATGTAGCGTCTCTCAACACAGAAACTGTGGCAACAGAAAATTGCTTTCCCTATGTGTTCCAGTTTGCGCATTGGCTTATGGCTCACCAATTGGGTTGACGTCAAAGAAGCGTACAGGTGTCCGGAGGATAGAGTTGAACATGCGGTTGTGCAGAGACTGAGCAGCTTTCACCAGCACATTGAACATCACCAGACTCCTGGCAAAGCCAAAGATGAGAGTTGCTCCAGTCAAACCTGAAAAGATTTCCCATTTTAGAATGTTACATTCTGCAGCACACATTTTGTAACACAGACAGACGCACAAAGGTTATGGAGGAAGAAAGAGCCTGCATGACACTATTCTAGGAGAAGCAAAACAATTTCCAGAGTAGGGTTTCCACTGTGTCTCACCTGCGTAAATGCCGAGGTAGAAATCCAGGTTCAGCTGTTCAGTGACGTTGACACCATTTTGGATGGTCACAGTGCCGTTAACGTTGAGCTTCTCCTGCTCTCCTGCCCTGTCAATCACAGAGGAGACAGAGGTAAAGCACAGAGCCAGTCCCAACACGGCATGTTAAAAGGGTATCATGACAGTTGCATGACTGAAAATGAACAGCGAAATTAAAACGTCTTACCAATATGCCAACCACCAGTCCTGCAGAATATATGCTGCCTGCACACAAAAACATAAGTATGTTAGTAGACCTATATCATTTAATGAAGTCGTCATCAGATTGAGTTTCTTCCACACTACTAGCGCTGCTTTTGACCATGTAGTTGTACTGGGGTTACTGGGTTACCTGAGCTAGGAACTGGAGTAATACAACTCCTATCAACACCAGGATGTTGGCGCCTGCCTTCAGGTACTTGACATAGAGGCCGACGCCGATGGTCCCCTCCGAGCGGCTCTCCTCGACTACTGTCTGGACAGGCTCTGCCTGCATTACACACAAACACCATATGATTTATTGGGGGTTATTAATTAAAGCCACTGCAAATAAAATAACATTACGTTGCACAGATATCATGTCTAGTGAGTCATTCTGTGCACTCTGTGTAGGACATGAACCTCTACATAGTTTAAGCACGAGGGAAGTTGAGAACTTACACAACCCCTGTGTTCTGAATCTGAGCATGTCAGCAAGATCCAAATGAAAGTTGTTTTTTTTAAGGAAAGTACAACATGTACTTTGCTGTGGCTTGCATAGGTTCTACTAAAATTACAAGGCAACAGTAAACACCCCCCCCCCCTCTTGGGCCAAATAAGTGTAATTGTGTAAATGCCGGATTTCTATGGCAAGACATCATTCACCCAAAGGTCGTCAAAATCAGGCCAGTGCTGTCTGAGATATGACGTGTGACGGACTTTGCTGTCTGGCAAACTTCTACTAAAAGTTTGTACGCACTGCCTTGTGGACAAAAAGAGCAAGCACAGGTAACTTTTTATTCACTCACTGCTTTGCTACAAAATATCAGGGGCAGAGTGAAAATGCTCCTAGTGACTGTATCTAAGGACTGGACCGGAAGTGGGCGGGACCCACCGGAAGCTGTTCAGTTCCATCTTTAACAGAGCGTATGGAGGAGGTGTGGGAGACCTCTGAATTCTGCGAGAGGGTGCGGCTGCATGGCGAGCGGCATTCAGTCTCCACCCCTGGGGCTTGTGGCCCCTCCTCTTCCCTCTTCAGGAGGGAGGTGAAGTCGACCCCAGAGCGCTGGAGTTCGCTGTACGTCCCCCTTGCCACCATGTGACCCTGAAACAGACACACGAAAGTCACACCCCACCAAACATTCTGAGTTTGTATGTAATGTTTAAGTCGGTCTGCATTTATACAGGTGTTCCTACGTGTGTTTACAGTAACCCATGGTAACCAACCACACCCGCTTGCAGTGCGGGTCCTGCATTAACTTAAGCACAGGGTAGTGCATATGTGCTCCTATGTAGTCTTAAAGTGTGTGTGGAATGTTGAACACACCTCCTTGAGGACGAGGATCTGATTGGCTGCTTGGAGGTACTGCAACTGGTGGGTGACCAGGATGCGGGGCTTATTCTTCAGAATACCACAGATACACCTGGACACACATGGAAATAGACAGAGACTTTTTAGAGTACCAAATGCGCGCCGGCAAATTGGAAATTGGCCCTGTTTGAGAGGTGACAATCACTAGGGCCAGCTCACAAGTATTTGCTTTTTAGACATGGTTCCTAAACAACAAAAGCAAAATCATTTTGAAAAAATATGATCGCATCGACACAGATCAAACTGGCTACACAAAGCTTAAGTAGGCTACCACAAAGGGAACCTGAGCGCTGTTCTCTAGAAGAGTCCGCTGTTTCAGCCTATGTAAAGGTGCCTATTGGATTTCTTTGCAGCGCATACATAATTTCAGATTTTCGAAATTGATAAAATCTCAAATCTAGTGCAAAGGCATTTTAGAAGCATTTCCTCTATAGCTAATACCAGACACTCACTCATTCTTCATCGCGCAGTCTTCTAAACTCCCCACTCAATTTAATGCCGAGATGTTTATATTGATGTTTGATCATTACAGCCAATCAGGTTGCGTGATCCTCGTAATGTTACGTGGAAAATACAACTAATGGGACGCAGTATTAAATGTATATCACACTCGCCCAAATGACACCAGTTATTTTTAGTATTTGCATTTCATTCCTTTCACTAGCAAATGCGGGTGAACTGCTGACACTTTAGAGCCCACTGAATGTACAGCTTATGTTTGCTAACGTTAGCTTGAAACAATGAGTTTTTCTTCCCACAACACACAGAGTCGAAAAGGGATTTGTCCATGTGTTTACGTACAGCTGACAGTCTTCAAACTCAGCACCACATCAAACAGGAGGGGCAGACACCGGGTAGCTACGTCCAATAATGATGTATTAAAATCACCATGTCTGTTGACACAAACTCCATACATGTCTGTGTGTTGCAGCTCGAATCGGGATGATTTACTCAGTGGATGTATTTATTAAAATCAATTCAGGCCCCATTCATTTCTGCGTACTTTTAACTCAATCTCATACATGGACAGAATTGCATAGTTGGTAGGTAAAATGTGTGCATGTTGGCAGGTCTGTGACAGCATCCACACCAAAAACACAGATTTACACTTACAATGCTATTGAAACCTGTTCTAACCATTATAGCTTTTTATTCATGTGAGCCCTGCACAGTAAAAGTGCTGCCCACCCCTCTTCACTGCCCTGCTGGTTCCATTATGAACACTTTCCAGGGGACCATGTCATGTGACAGGAAGCGGTAGAGTAGGGCTCTGTTGCAATTGTGTGCTTGACAGTGGCAGCAGCACCACTCCTTTTCCTGCCTCCCTACCCTCAGATGGTCCCCACCGGGCCCCTCTGCTGTGATCAGAGGCTAGGGCTGCTTTGATGGAGACCTCAGGGAGGTTGGAATAGAACGCTCCAGGCTTTCTGCTACCCTGCCAGATAAATCACCAGCCACCAACAAAGGACTGGGGGACAGGAGCAGGAACAGAATGCTTCATAACGCCTCAGAACAATAGTGGAAGTACTGTACACATTCCAGTTTATGCTTCAGTAAGTCTGTAGTTCATTCACTGCATTACAAGTAAGAGAGGAATACATTGCTGTATGCTTTGCTCATGATCCTTGGAGGTACTGTCCTTGCTTAGCCAATGTTACAGTAGCACATCTTGTTTAGACTTGGTGAGCTACCCTGTGGCAATCCCCGTGACCCCTTATAAGGACAAGGAGAGTGAGGATTACGGTGCTGCAAAATGGATGCGCTTGCACAGAAGTCAATTCTACATCTATTCCACATTGGTTCAACATAATTTCATTGAAATGACGTGGAAACAACTTGGATTCAACCAGTGTGTGCCCAGTCGGTTTGTGTTTTCTATAGTTTTGCTCTTTTACAGTCATGTTGAGACGTGTACCGAGAGCAAAGTTCTAGCAGTGTATTGCATCACTATTCAGTTGTGTATAAATTCTTCTTTTTTTAACTGTTTAGCTGAAACTGTGGTTAACTCACTGTTCAAACAGGTGTCTCCCGACCTCAGCATCCACAGCACTTAGAGGGTCGTCCAGCAGGTAGATATCAGCATCCTGGTACACAGCCCTGAGACACAACAAGGCTTTCAGATAGAGACTGGAGGATATTCATCACATTTATAGAATGTACCTCAACTCATTTCTACTCTGGTTTGAAGTCAAGCTGTGGTCTTACCGGGCCAGGTTCACTCTAGCTTTCTGTCCCCCACTGAGGGTGGCTCCTCTGTCCCCTATCACTGTCAGGTCCCCGTCTGGCAGCAGCTCCATGTCCTGAACACAGAAGGGACAACAGAGACGACAGGAGTTAATAGGACCCACAATCCCTCAAACAGGAGGACCATAATGACTATGTGCAGGACATGATCTTCCACACAGAGGGAATGCAGCTTGTACACAGTGGTAGTGTTACAGAGTGCACAGTTGGGAAAGTGACAATCACTACAGATCACTGTGTGTTTGGTTCCTCTCTAGGTTTCTTCCTGGGTTTTGGCCTTTCTAGGGAGTTTTTCCTAGCCACCGTGCTTCGACACCTGCATTGCTTGCTGTTTGGGGTTTTAGGCTGGGTTTCTGTACAGCACTTTGAGATATCAGCTGATGTAAGAAGGGCTATATAATATAAATACATTTGATTTGATTGGTTTGAAGCGTTCTCCATGGCAAGTGAATGTGTGGCTAAAAGTCCAGCCCTCTGATCAAAGAGGAAGTGTTTGTAGAGCAGATGTCTGTTTCATGGGATGTGATTGTGAGACCTTGAATCTAGTCTCACATTGTGTTCAATAGGGCAGAGAGGACAGCGTGTATGTGTTCATGAGTGTTGACAGCTCTGATGTAAGGCGTACCACCTAGAGCCCAAGGTGTTGGTTCTCTTTTGCAGTCAAAGTTCATGAGATCCAACGGGCTCAATGGAGCTTCAATCCTTGCATTTAGCAATCTCCCAGCTTTAAATACCATGAGAGCTCCATTCAGTGTGTCTTACCCTCTTGAGGGCGCAGGCTCTCAGGACCTTCTCATATTTTTGAGGATGGAGCGCTTTGCCAAACAGGATGTTGCTGCGGATGGTTCCGGGGAACACCCAGGGCTGCTGGGAGGCATAGGTCAGCTGACCTTTGACCTTCAACACCCCTTTGTCGTGAGGCAACTCCCCCAGGATGGCACTGAGCAGAGAGGACTGTGGGAAATTTGAAGGGGGAACAGGTGAGCTTGATAACATACACTGAGTGTGCAAAACATTAGGAACACCTTCCCAATATTGAGTTGAGCGTGAAAAACCCTACAGCGCTGCAGTTCTTGACAAACTCAAACCAGTCGCCTGGCACCTACTACCATAACCCATTCTAAAGGCACTTAAATATTTTGTCTTGCCCATTCACCCTCAATGGCACCATGTCTCAAGGCTTAAAAATCCTTATTTAACATGTCCCCTCACCTTCATCTACACTGATTAAATTGGATTTAACAAGTGACATCAATAAGGTATCATAGCATTGACCTGGTCAGTCTCATGGAAAGAGCAGGTATTCATAATGTTTTGTACACTCAGTGTACACAAAGGCACTGTCACAGTCAGAGGAGAAAACCTCTTTACAAATCCTGCAATACCCGTTTCTGATTCACACAGCAGACAAATAAATATTCCAGTTGCCTTGCTGTCCTCATACAGTGATGTAATAGGCTGGCACACCAAGAAACATGACTTCTGACCTTTCCAGCCCCCACAGGTCCAATGACAGCGACAAGCTGCTCTGACTTTACTGTGAGTGACAGGTTCTGGAGAGATGGGGCGTCCTGACTCTGTACAGAGTGAGAGAGGGGACATTTCAGGTTAGACTTTATTATATGAGTTGTAATACAGTGAGAGGTTAGCATGTCTTGGGGGTATGATCTAACTTTCTCACTCATCATTATTAACAAATCATTCAGGACTATCCATAATCATGGTAGCAGCCACATTAATGTAGAAGTGTTTAGAAACATTATATTCTTATTTACAATAAGTGACATTTAACATTAATTTCTATTGGGCACAAAATAATCTGAAACAACCAAAACAAACAGCAAGTCTGGGTGGCAGTGGTTGAACATTCACCGTGTCCCAGTAGCAAATCAGGTCCTGGATCTCCACATTGGGCTCTTGCTTCTCCTCCTGGAGGAATCCATGTTCGCTTTTCACAATCTCATCCAACAGGAGAAAATTCTGAGAGTGGAAACAAGAGAGAACCAGTGATATACAGCCATGTCTCATGTCAACAAAACCACCGCGTCGAGATGGATCCCAGGCTTCGTTTACAATCGTGTTGGATCGAGATGACACATTTAACAACTTGAAGATCTTGATAGCAATGATGCCCGTTACGTCCCTGGCTTTGAACAATCAGATGACGTACAGTAATGAAAAGCCTGGCTGTGGCTCAGATAAGTCCCATGATGATTTTACAGTCACTGATCATAAAGCATGATAATGTGACATGATTACATAATGAGTCTTAGGAGGTCAGATCCAGTGCTGGGACTTGTGTTTCACATTGGCATCCAGGCAACTATCAGGGCAGCACGTCTAAAATTAACTAAAAAGGAACCGAGCGCAGAGACGACACCTGCACTGTCGGAAGCCAACACGTGCAGAAGACGAGCCTTGCGCAACCTCAGGAGAGCTCTGGTATTGTATGGTTCACAGAGATAATATTTACATATGTCAGAGATAATGATTAAAACCACCCAAGAAATAATGTGATGATTCACATCAGCGCTTTGCTGCTTTCACGTCTTCATTTGACATGGTTTCTTTTTAACGAGGGACAATGCGTCAGAGCATCTCTACCTTGGATTAACTACAGATGCTGTGTGCTTCCCAGTAACTTTACCATATGATACCACAAATAAATACTGAAACTCCTTCTTAAAATGGTTGCAGTCTCAGAAGCGCACATGTATTTTGTACCTTGATCCTGCGGACGCTGATGCGCGTCTCAGACAGTTTCTCTATGGCCGAGGGGAAGAAGAGGGTGACGGTGAGGCGGACGGCACTGTACAAAGACACGGCCACAAACACCCGGCTGGCTGAGATGGTGTTCCCCAGGAGGACATAGACGGTGAAGGTGATGAAGACGATGATCTTACTGGCCGCAAAGAAGGAGGCCATGTTGAGGCCTCGCAGGTAGGAGCTAGACATGATCTTGGAGATCTCTTTCCTGGGGGAAGAATGGGAGAGAGGCGTTCCGTAACATAAACAAACCCAGGAAGCATTTCAATAAATATAAGACCACAGAAACAAGTCTGCATATAAATATGCCTGAGGATGCTACATGATTGACATGGAAACCAGGACGACGACACACTGATAACATGGCTTTGATGACTGTTGGTTTATCTGGCCACTTTTCTGAGCCCTGCGAGTATGTGTAAACACGTGTGGATATTCAAAAGGAGAGGAGCAGGGGTTGTCCTGTTGCATGGGGAGAGGTTGATGTGCACCACAGATTCACTCAGTGACATTATTAACCACTGCACGAGGAATCCGTATGTAGCCCTTTATAAAATTGCTCAGATTTAGTATTTTTATCACTGGGATAAACCATGGGCACCATGTTCTCCTTATACTAACAGCCAGGTGACAGATTGAGACAGCCTTATGACTGGATAGTAGTAGCATGTCCATGTCACAGCTCTGAGGTGGAGAAGCAGAGCTTGTCGACACCGGTTAACATGCCAGTGGCTTTGTGCCAGCTCTGTGATCCGTTGTCCATTTTAGGACATTGTAATATACACAGAGTGTACGAAACATTAAGGTCACCTTCTTAATATTGCGTTGCACCCCACTTTTGCCCGCAGAGGAGTCTCAATTCGTTGGGTGGTGGACCATTCTTGATACACACAGGAAACTGTTCAGTGTGAAACTCAGCAGCGTTGCAGTTCTTGACACAAACTGGTGTGCATAGCACCTACCACCATACCCCGTTCAAAGGCACTTAAATCTTTGGTCTTGCCCAGTCACCCTCAATGGCATGCATACACAACCCATGTCTCAATTGGCTCAAGAATACTTCATTAACCACTCTCCTCCCATTAATCTACACTGACTGAAGTGGATACAACAAGTGACATCAATAAGGGATCATAGCTTTCACCTGGTCAGTCTGTAATGGAAAGAGCAGGTGTCCTTAATGTTTTGTACACTCAGTGTACATGGTGGTTGTGTGTCAGAGGTGCTCTAGCAATACCACACCAGGCAATAGTGGTGGTTATGAAAAGTAGGGTCAGGTGGTATCCAGATTTTCATACCGCTACTGTAACATACCAGGGTATGGGGTTCCCGGCAATGCACACAAGGGGGCACCATTTCTTTTCAAACAGTCAAAAAAAGAAAATGCTTACAAATTACTAGCGTATTCCCATAGCGGACGCTTGCTAATTGCGAACAAGAGCAAGTCAACATAAACAAATTACAAGAACAGACACCCCAGCTCATGAAGCTGTACAACTATGTCAAAAGGTTTGCTGCACACAACAAATATTAGACAGCAGGGTTCTTGATCCAGGAGGGGATTGATTGTCTCTGCTGTAACCAAGAATCTTGATCTTGCAGGCTAGCCACTTAGCTAGCAAACCATTTACATAGCTGGAGCCCTGAGTTGGAGAGAATTTATTTGGCACGTCTTAGATAGTTTTAAACATAAGATATTTAGCTGGCAAACAGTTGTGAACTTCAAGCGTAACTTGATCACCTCTCTTGCACTGGACAACAGTCCAGCTTCCGTTAACTCTGTGCTCTTTGTTAACAAACATACCATGATTGGCTCAATCAGCTGCTTTGGGGCAGGGCTTCATAATGAGAAGAAAAAATAAGCAACAGGCAAAATGAAGAACAAGATCTGCTTTATCTATTAACCTAGTGCACAAGATGACAAAAAAAATATACATACACTCAGTGTCCAGTTTATTAAGTACACCACCCCGACAGTAATTCACATGGCTGTGACTTGCTATATAAAGCAAGCAGACAGACATGCAGTTACTCTTCGATTGAACTTTAGAATAGGCAAAGCGAGCATGGTATGATCGTCGGTGCCAGGCGGGCCGGTTCCAGTATCTCAGCAACGGCAGTGACTAAGGTTACAGAGAATGGTGCGACAAACCAAAAACATCCAGTCAGTGGTAGTCCTGTGAGCGAAAACAGCTCGTTGATGAGCGCAAAGGAGAATGGCAAGAATCAGGCAATCAGGCAAACAGGGGGCCACAAACAGGCAAAGAATGGCGCAGTACAACACCGGTGTGCAGAACGGCATCTCGGAACACAAAACTCCTCGGTCCTTGCAACAGATGACCACACCGGGGTTCCACTCCTATCAGCTAAAAACAAGATGCGGCTCCAATGGGCACGCCAACACCAACGCTTGATAATTGAGTGGAAAACATTGCCTGGTCCAACGGTAGTCAGGATTTGGCATAAGCAGCATGAGTCCATGGCCCAATCCTGCCTGGTGTCAACGGTACAGGCTGGTGGCGGTGTTGTAATGGTGTGGGGGAATGTTTTCCTGGCTCGCATTAGGTCCATTGATACTAATTGAGCAAAGTTTCTAATCTCTGAATAATTTAGACCGTTCTGGAGGAAAAGGTGGGTCCAACCCGGTACTAGATGGGTGTACCTAATACATTGGCCACTGAGTATATATTGACAGTATTGAAAATCATAACAAGGGGTATTTCAAAATACCCCAGTACACCACCCAAGCCTAATGAAAAAGGGTTAATCACTAGGATTTCAGTCGATTTGACAGACAACTGTATGTTTGTATAACTTATACATTTGTGTCAGTGTTACTTTGGCACAAAGTACGAGATGGACTCAATGCATTGTCTAGATAAGCTTATCTAAAATGTCTGGACAAACCCTCAGGAGACTGACATGAATGTAGTTTGTGTGTTTGACAATTTCCTTAAACAGCGTTACAACATCACAAGAAGCTGTTGTTGGTGTCGATTCCTCATCACAGAAAAATAAGAGGAAGGTATTTGGTTAAAACACATCATGGGACCGTGACTCACGTCAGCAATCCTAACAGGATAACCAGCTGAATTGAATCATGGGTGATGGCAGAATTCTTGAAATAACACATTTCACAATCTGTAGTGGGCTTTGGACAATAGCGCTTGTTAAGTAAGCATTATTACAGTAACAATATCTACAAATCTAACACTATCTCAATATTGAGTTTGTTCTGTGCAGTGGGATCCGTTCAAAAGCTTCAATGTTATACTTTTTTTTACCTTCTGACATCATTGACCAGTGCTGAGAAGGGCTTCTCCCAGGCATACATTTTGATGATCCTGATTCCAGACACCACTTCATTCATGGTGCGTATCCTATTGTCAGTCAAGGCAGCGGTTTTACTCCTGCAAGAAAAGGACAGTTCTGAGCAATTTTTAAGACTGTAAAAACACCAGCTTCATGTGATTTTATTTAGTACTCCCACACATAGAGATACTTGCATACGATTGTATACAAATGTAAGGTTTGAAATTATTATGATTTAGTATATATATATATGTTATATATATATATATATATATTATATCTGTTTGGGCTTATTGTGGTCAATTTGCAGTCTACAAATTATTTGTAATTGTGTTCAAGCCCCCTGACCATCTGCTCAAGAAAAAAAAGTTTTAAAAAAGAAAGAAAAAAGACCACTATATATTTCCTAGAAAAACCTGGTTTATTGACAAGACAGCGAAATGTGCCCTCACAGGGTCCACGCTGGGGTTACGTTCTCACGCGGTCCACGCTGGGGTTACGTTCTCACGCGGTCCACGCTGGGGTTACGTTCTCACGCGGTCCACGCTGGGGTTACGTTCTCACGCGGTCCACGCTGGGGTTACGTTCGCACGCGGTCCACGCTGGGGTTACGTTCTCACGCGGTCCACGCTGGGGTTACGTTCGCACGCGGTCCACGCTGGGGTTACGTTCGCACGCGGTCCACGCTGGGGTTACGTTCGCACGCGGTCCACGCTGGGGTTACGTTCTCACGCGGTCCACGCTGGGGTTACGTTCTCACGCGGTCCACGCTGGGGTTACGTTCTCACGCGGTCCACGCGGGGGTTACGTTCTCACGCGGTCCACGCGGGGGTTACGTTCTCACGCGGTCCACGCGGGGGTTACGTTCTCACGCGGTCCACGCTGGGGTTACGTTCTCACGCGGTCCACGCTGGGGTTACGTTCTCACGCGGTCCACGCTGGGGTTACGTTCTCACGCGGTCCACGCTGCGGTTACGTTCTCACGCGGTCCACGCTGGGGTTACGTTCGCACGAGGTCCACGCTGGGGTTACGTTCGCACGCGGTCCACGCTGGGGTTACGTTCGCACGCGGTCCACGCTGGGGTTACGTTCGCACGCGGTCCACGCTGGGGTTACGTTCGCACGCGGTCCACGCTGGGGTTACATTCGCACGCGGTGCACGCTGGGGTTACATTCGCACGCGGTGCACGCGGGGGTTACGTTCTCACGCGGTCCACACGTTCTCACGCGGTCCACGCGGGGGTTAAGTTCTCACGCGGTCCACGCTGGGGTTACGTTCGCACGCGGTCCACGCTGGGGTTACGTTCGCACGCGGTCCACGCTGGGGTTACGTTCGCACGCGGTCCACGCTGGGGTTACGTTCTCACGCGGTCCACGCTGGGGTTACGTTCTCACGCGGTCCACGCTGGGGTTACGTTCTCACGCGGTCCATGCTAAAAGCAGGCCAAAGATCAGTTTACAAAGCCATTGGTATGTTCTTTTGGTTTTGTATTGGGCAAGAAAAGGGAGGAAGGCACTCACCGAACTCCCTGCTTATTTTGAAAAATCTTAAGCTCAAACTCCTATCTACATTGTGTGTTACCTGAACTTGGAGAAGAGCCTTCCGAACATGGTCTGCGTTGGCATGAGGATGACGAGGACGGCCATGCCTGCGAGGCATGATGGGCCAATCTCCACCCACAGCAGCCCCAGGACGGCCGCCGCCTGGAGAGGCCCCACCCACAGGAAGTGCAGGAAAATAGTCACCTGTAACCAAGCAGGGGGGAATAATGTGTTGGAACTCATAGGGTGAGAGTATTTCTAAACGACAACAGGATTTTGGGAGATGGTTGTACATCAGTTGTCTCAAATTCCCACCCGCGGGCCACCAATGACTTACAGGCCTGATGTGGCCCACAAGCCATGAGTTCTAGACCTCTGTGTTACATCTTCAACATGGCTGCTTCATCTACACTGTAGTTTGATGCTAGTCACTGAATCGGACTGTGTACGTTCCATTCAACCATGTTCTAAACAGTAATATGTAGCAGCATCTTTCCTTGACTTTGAATCATTGACCACAACATGCATCAAAACAGTAGGGTGGAGTAGGGCAGTGTTTTCCCAACCGTGGTCCTTGAGTACCCCTAACAGTACACGGTTTCATTGTAGCCCTGGACAAACACACCTCATTCAGCTCATTGAGGGCTTGATGATTAGTTAAGCAGATGAATCAGGTGTGCTTGTCCAGAGTTACAATAAAAATGTGTACTGTTGGGGGTACTGGGGAAATAGGATTGGGAAACACTGGAGTAACAACTCAAATGTTAATGTGTCTGCCAGGTGCCTGGAGAAGCCTGTGACTGACCTTTATCAGAATGTACAGTACTATACTTCAGTCTGTCACCAAGAAACAGATCCCTTTAGATGCCAAAATAGGTTACGTTTTCACCCCAGGTGTCAGCACACAGATCAAAATTAAACTCAAGTGTTAACCTGCATGGTGCCAGTCAAAGTAACAACTCAGTCAGCATTGTGCGACTTATGCAACCTTCCAGGGTTGAAGTAACAGAGCTGATATTGGATTGGGTCTGTCTGCACAGTGGATCAAAAGTATAGGTTAATTTTCAACAGCTTTTTTCTGCTGTTGCTATTAGATCAAGTCAGCAATATGCAAAGTGATAAAAAAAAATATATATTACCCTTATGTATTACAGGGTTCATACCTCATCAAACTTGTTGACATCATTGGATAGCAGGTTCACTATTTGGCCTGTGGTTGTTTTCCCCATCGCTGCACTGCTGAGACACAGGGCCTGGGGTGACACAGACATTACCAAGTTAATTATTGCAAACTCAATAAATAACACCAAGTGATTTGTCACTGTCACAATACAAAGAAAATACCTACACGTCAGTTTGGAAAGGCAGTCATACCCTAGAGCAGTGTTTCCCAGCCCTCTCCTCAGGGACCGCTAGTCGCTTCACATTTTTGTTGTAGTCCTAAACTGGCACACCTGATTAAATTACTCTATCAATCATCAACCCCTTGACTAATTTAATCAGGTGTGCAAGTTTAGGACTACAACAAAAATGTGAAGCGACTAGCGGTCCCTGAGGAGAGGGCTGGGAAACACTGCTCTAGGTGAGGGGAGTTCCTTACCAATTAGTGACCTTAATTCATCAAGTACAAGAGTGGAGCGAAAACCTGCAGATACTCTGCCCTCTGTGGAATGAGTTTGACGTGTGTGAGAATGTGTGAGAGAGACTCATCCTTTAGTCAGCCGAGCTCAAGTTCAGAAACAACCTTGAAAAAAAAGGTGTGTAGGCATGTGTCTCTTATAAAGACCTTCTTGTAGATCATGTGACACATGGCTACTCGCATCTTCATGCCGGTCCTCTGGACGTGGAAGAAGTAGAGGTGATGCGTGATAGCCAGGATCAGGGTGGACAGACAGACACCAGCAGCGTAGCCAAAGGCCTCATACAGTGCGTCCATATTATCAGGATCGTAATTCTCAAAGTACTGGATCAGCTTTCCCAAGAACACTGGCTGGATCACCTTAATCACCTCCTATTGGGGGAACAAGAGAAGAGGTAGAGAATACAGAGGATATGAGGTGAATCCACAGCTTGATATATAAACATATGGCTAAGATATCATTGAAATTCCCTAGCAGGACAGGGTACCGGTACGTCTTCCACAAGTCATGTTTTTTTCTACATACCTCAATAAGAGTAAAGATCCCCAGCACTGCGTAGGGTTTCCAGTAGCACTTGATGAGGACTTTGGTGAGTTTGGGAGGCCTGAGTTCTTTAGCAGCTTTCTGCACCTCATGGTCCCAGTGCCTGAGGAAAGACGGCTTTTCTTTTACTATGGGAGAATCGCAATTGAAATTACTTGATTTCTCATGTCCTCTCCAATGAGTATTGAGAAGGAGGTGAGGACCGACGACGCAAGAAGTCCCTATGGGTACCTGGATGTTCAATTCTGCATTGCATCATGTGGTGATACAAATGGACAATCTAGGATTGGTACAGCGATTTCTTTACGTTTAAATGAGTGACATGGAACACCTTTAAATAGTTCTGAAGTAAATACATTGATTTGTCATTTAAAAATATATCGAGGTCGTTTTCCCTGCAAAAACAAGGAGTTTTTTATTATTCAAACCACCTGCGGGCCAGATTGGACCCCTCCAATTTTTGACACCCCCGTTTCGATAAAGACAACAGATTGGTCAGCCTGACCACATTTAACAGACGTAGGATATTTTAGTTACATTTGTGTACCTCCATTTAGTATGATACGCTACGTTGCGTTTGGAATAATGGTCCGGTTACTTAAGACAGAAACAAAAGTTGGGTGGTTGGTCGGGGAGAATGGGTACGTCCAGCAACTCAAAGGTTACATGTTTTAGTCGCGTTGGGGACAACTGTAGCATTTTAGCTAACTGTTCCCCTTAACCTCTACTTTACAGGTATGGAGAATTTAAGTTAATACTCCTAACCTGCTGCTTTAGCCGCTAACGTTAGCCACAAATGCTAATGACGCAACAAGAAGCCTGGCCTTAGAGCAAGACGTATAATACTATACATCCTCCAAGATGCTTGATACATTCACTCATCCAATTTCTATGATGTGGTACGACCATTATTCCATTTGTAAGGTAACATATCATACTAAATGGAGGGATACAAATGTACATTCCAAATCCTACAAATTGAGTCCAGGTTGGATTGTTGAAGCTAGACAACATTATTTTCTCATTTTTTGCATTTACATGCTTCCTTTTACTGAGCCATTTCATAATCGTCCTTGAAAGCAGGCAGGACAGGCAGCCTGTAAAATATTAACAATGACATGTTAAATGCAGCAACTCCTTTCCATCTATTTATCAAAGGGTAAACAGCCAACAGAATATGGCTGTCATGATATGCTTGGTGTATAGTAGTGGGAGGATAAACATCTGGTTCGAAGACCCTTCCGTTATTACGTTCTATTTGGCCTTAATTAACCACAATTCAACAGGCCACTTCTGACTTAGTTCAGAATTATGTTTGCCATACCTCTGTAGTTCCTCTCCCAGTCTCTCAGATCCATCCTCCGGAAGCACTTTGTACATGTCATCTTCCTCTAACCTCCGTTTGTATCCAATGCGGAACAAAGGATTTAGCCAGCTAACGAAAAAGGGAAGAGAAGAGGTAGAGATGAAGAGTTCAATACATGTAGTGTTACATTCAGGATGAGCAGGGCAATGCATGCACTAGACGAGGGGTTCCCAAACTCGGTCCCCCCCCCCCCCCCTGGGTGCACGTTTAGTTTTTTCCCCCCAGCACTACACATCTGATTCAAATAATCAAATCTTGATGATGAGTTAGTTATTTGAGTCACTGTGTAGTGCTAGTGGGGAACAAATTGGGGGAAAAAACTTGCACTCAGGGAGGCCCCAGGACCAATTTTGGGAAATCTTGCAGTAGACCAGTGCTTCTTAAAATGTTTCACCCATGCCCCTCTTTCATCTAGGGCTAGCAATTACCAGGCACCTCACGATATTATCCTAATACTTAGGTGCCGATATTATATGCATTGTGATTCTATACTGTGATTTTATTGTGATTCAATGTTCCAAACATATTGCTCACCATGTCTGCTGCAGAGGGACAAGAGAGCTATCAGAAAACGAGTTTTGATCCGTCATAGAAATAAAAGTGCTGAAATTAATTGGCTCCCTATTTAAAAAGATGGAGAACAAGCTATGAAGGAAAAATACTGGAGATTTGGTACAGCAAACTAGCACAAAAATATTGGGATAGTCAAAACGATACATCAAAAATAATATCCCGATATGTAGCTATCAATTTTTCCCTGATGACTACTTTCATAATTGGTGAACATCACCTGGACATTTCTGACAAGTTATAAATAGCTCTAAGGTCTGCAAAGACAAGAGGAAAAGTGCTGATGCACTACCCAATTTCGAAATTGCACCTTGTGCATTATACTATTGCAACTTTCAAGAGTAAGTTGAACAAAAAAAATGTAAAAAGTTGTTTATTTTTCATCTCCTACTACCTCTCCAAGCCCCCACTGCAGTAGACAATCTACTCTATTTGTGACATAGGCCTACTGGTAGCATGTCTTTGTAAAAAGCATTTATTGCAAATGCTTGAGTACCCAACTGTGTGCACTGTGCATGTAAAATGTACAAATTCTCAGCAAATGCCTTAGCAAATTATGTTTTAAAGACCTACTCCAATCTCCTTTTCAGCTCATTTGCACTCGAAAAAAACGATTTTGCTCAAAACATTTGTTTTACCCATTTGTACATTACTGTATTTATACGTGGGGCTGGTGTATTGTTTTTCAACAGGAAATGTCTAAATATTGCTGGAGTGCGTCTTTAATGCAAATATAAAGCACAGCTTGTCTCATTCAGTCAAAACGAGGCATCCATCCTTTCCCTTCTCGCAGAGGTTTACCGAGACAAATGAGATGGCGATTAATAGCCTAGTTTGCGCAAACAATATTCTTGATTCATAAATTACTGGAATCTTATTTGGCATCATCCTTAATCCAAGACTGTATGAATCAACCGGAAATTGTGATTTCTCGGTGGGGAAAACCATCGAATTACATGGGTAAAACGCACTTTGTGTTAAACCATACTAGTGATTTGAGTTATAAGTGTTTATTATGACGTTATACCTAATTTAATTAAACAGCAAATCATTTAACCCCTCAAACTAAAATTAATCGAATACGTTTTGAATATCCTAACGGTACCACTTTCAGTAAACACTATAACGACTACCTGTAGAGCCTAGCTCAACTTTATTTCAATAACCCGGCGGCGAAGGTTGTTGACTTACCAGAAGAATACCTGTGAGAAAAGATTAGCTGTTGCCGATGGATTCGTCTTCGCATCTTTTTTTACCGGTTCCATATTTCCCTGCTGGCTCTATTCAAAGGCTTGGCCAACTTCCACGCGTGCGGTGCGACAAAGTCTGCTAGCTCCAGTCCTCAAAACGGTTACTTTATTTCCTGTCGTGTAAACTTGGTTGCACGCACATGGTACTGGGTTAGGTTACAAGAAAGACAGCCAGGAGAATTATGTCAGCCAATCACTGATCTCGAGTCGGAATTGTGCTGTTGCACGCCACGAGCTAACTAGCGCCAAACTGGGTCGTCACTAGTTACCAGTCATAGTCCCCGCCTATTTCTAAAATGTATCTTCTTAAAATGTGTTTTTAACTTAACCCTAACATTAACCACACTGCTAACCTAACCTTATACCTAACCTTAAATTAAGACCAAAAAGCAAATGTTGTTTTTCATGAATTTTTACTTTGTGGCTGTGGTAACTAGTGGAAACCAGAGAGAGCGGTGGAAATAAAGTAATTGGTGGCAAGCAATAGCAGCGGTCTCATTGAGTAATGTCCAAAATGTAAATACATAGTACTGCATGCTACATCCTTTCTAGGAGTAGAGCCAAGTTGACTCTAAGGGCAACTTCTACCTGGAGTTAACTTCGAGTTCATGAACCACCTGGTACACTTGAAGGCATTGGTTTGTTGCGAACATGAACACTACAAAACATACCTCTGCAAACTAGTAAGGTCATTCCATCAATTCAGTGCCTTTTGAGAAGTGAAACTTAGTCCCCCAAAAACTTTAGATTTCACGTAATTTTAACATTCTGTCATCAACGTAATAAAAAAAATCCCATCTCAAAAGGTAAAGTAGTGCCTATTTTGTGCCAAATAAAATAACAGGGTTGACGATGTATTTTTAAGTCAGCCATAAATCCCTTTGTGACAGGGGAAAAGGAAGGTCATTGTGTGAAACAGGGAGTGACAATTGAATACAAGCGTCACAAAATTGTGTTCATTGCATCGACCTGCTCAGTTTTCTACCACAAAACACCAGAAAATGTCCAAAAACAGTAGAACCAGCTCATCTGCTTTTACTCTACGATTTGACAATTAGATGTTCAATGTTTTATTTGAATTTAAAAAAAGGAGTAGTTTCACCATATTAAAAGGAGAGTTCAGTTCCAGTAGCAGGGTTGACCTTAAAATGACGGACAGACGTCAATCACTAATCACATGAAATAAATGATAATCTTCAGAAATTACTTTGTCAAAGCAACAAAATAACTAGGGATTTATAATGATGGTGAAAACTTGGAGACATTTTGGGATTATGTGGGTTAAAATCTTCCTAGAAGTGACAAAAGGGTTGACATAGGCTGAATATTGGCACTTCAGCAAGCCTGTATTCATATAAAAAAATCTGGTTTATTGAATTCTCCATGTGTTCTATATTAAAGGGCACTTCATTTAATATAACATTCTTTTAAAATTCAATATTGGTGCACAATTTCTACTTATAATATCAAAGAAAAGGCACTATATTTGTGGAACGACCCTCTAACAAATATAAATGAGAGCTACAGTCTTGATAGTTTGAGCACATCAACATCAAACATATCACTGTGTAAGTGTGTGAAGCCCCCTATAACAGTTATGTACCATACCTATTTGTTATTTGGTTACAAACAAATAATAAAACAAAAACAATAGGGTTCCTGCATCTTTGGTGCTAAGAACCCTAAATAGGTGTGATGCAAAACTAACTGTAAACCTGACTGTGTGTTCATGTTCCTGAATCCCGGCTAACAAAAACGTATCCTTAGAACACATGTAGCCTATCAGCTTTCAGGGATGTGATCTGGTTTCTCTCTCTAGCAGAATGGGTAGTAAACAGTGACACCATAACAACCATCTGTTATATATTAGTGCTGTGGTAAATATGTACTCAGTGAGGAGGTAACCTTCAAGCAATTAATTTGAACCACACAGAGAGCAACAACTTTTCAACATGCACATACATTATTCTTGACTTAAAGCATTTTTGAATGTAATTTTCAACAGTAAAAGCTACTGTAGACCTGCTGTAAGGCTCACTGAGCATAGCGCTCTCTTTTCTCTCTCGCCTCTCTCTGTATAGCCACATATATACCTGCCGCTAACATGCGTCCTTTATCTCGATCTTGTCCACATTCTGATTGTGCCCATATTTCAGAAATGTGTCAACACATTGTATTCAAATGTGGCTCATATCTTTCCACTATGTTCGCATTGTGACCAGATTTCCTGGTCCCTCTCTGTAAGCAAATTATTTAACAGCTACTCTTTCAAAATATTATGTGTTTATTTATTTTAAGACACATATTAAGACACATATTGATGCCATAAGTCAATGGTCCCATTGGGCACACACTGGTTGAATCAACGTATTTCCACTTAATTTCAATGAAATTACGTTGAACCAACGTGGAATAGACGTGGGTGCTACCTTTCAATGATTTTAGAAGGTGCAATAATAATGTTTTAAATGGTTTCACTGTCCATATCTGTATACACTTGTAAGATATCCGGACGCAATGCGTGCCTGACTACTTCCAGAGGTGGTCAGGAAGATTGACGACTTCCAGAGGTGGTCAGGAAGATCGAATCACAATCAGATCACAATGCAACTTTTAATCGTCTACACCTGTCCTAAAATGTGGACAGATCAGGACAAAGGATTAATGTTAGAACCAGGTATAAACGGGGCTTCTCTCTCTGCTACCCTATAAAGATAAATCAATGAAAGAGCGGATTGCAGGTGACAGATGCACTATTACACACTCCAGGTGGGTCCTTCTTCAGATAAAGGACCTGGTGAGAGATAACCCCCCTCCCCCTTCCCCCCTCCTCCATCCCTGATCTGCCCTTTCACCACAGACAAAGGAATCGCTCGGGAGCTTTTGAGGAAGCAGACAAGTCGTGTCCTAACTCTTTCTCTCTCTTTCGCTCTCTCTCTTTCTCTCAAATCAATTCAAAGAGCTTTATTGGCATGGGTGCACATGTTTACATTGCCAAAGCAAGTGGAATAGACAACAAACAAAAAGAGAAATAAAGAAGGGAAATAAACAATCATAAATGATCAGTAAATATTACACTCACAAAGGTTTTACAATAATATAGACATTTCAAATGTTATATTGTTAGCGATGTTGTAACAATGTGAAAATAGTTGAAGTATGAAAGGCGGAAATAAATTAACTGATAAATATTGGTTGTATTTACAGTGGTATTTGTTCTCCACTGGTTGCCCTTTTCTTGTGGCAACAGATCACATATCTTGCTGCTGTGGTGGTATACTGTGGAATTTCACATAATCACACAATTCTTTGTGTTTCTGTGTAATCTGAGGGAAATATAGAGGATTATTGTGTCTCAAATAAAATTTTACAGTGAAATGCTTACCTACGAGCCCCTAACCAACAATGCAGTTTTTTTTAAAGAGCAGCAGTCAAATAACAATAGCAAGACTATATACAGTGGGGCAAAAAAAGTTTTTAGTCAGCCACCAATTGTGCAAGTTCTCCCACTTAAAAAGATGAGAGAGGCCTGTAATTTTCATCATAGGTACACTTCAACTATGACAGACAAAATGAGAAAAAACAATCCAGAAAATCACATTGTAGGATTTTTTATGAATTTATATGCAAATTATGGTGGAAAATAAGTATTTGGTCACCTACAAACAAGCAAGATTTCTGGCTCTCACAGACCTGTAACTTCTTCTTTATGAGCCTCCTCTGTCCTCCACTCGTTACCTGTATTAATGGAACCTGTTTGAACTTGTTATCAGTATAAAAGACACCTGTCCACAACCTCAAACAGTCACACTCCAAACTCCACTATGGCCAAGACCAAAGAGCTGTCAAAGGACACCAGAAACAAAATTGTAGACCTGCACCAGGCTGGGAAGACTGAATCTGCAATAGGTAAGCAGCTTGGTTTGAAGAAATCAACTGTGGGAGCAATTATTAGGAAATGGAAGACATACAAGACCACTGATAATCTCCCTCGATCTGGGGCTCCACGCAAGATCTCACCCCGTGGGGTCAAAATGATCACAAGAACGGTGAGCAAAAATCCCAGAACCACACGGGGGGACCTAGTGAATGACCTGCAGAGAGCTGGGACCAAAGTAACAAAGCCTACCATCAGTAACACACTACGCCGCCAGGGACTCAAATCCTGCAGTGCCAGACTTGTCCCCCTGCTTAAGCCAGTACATGTCCAGGCCCGTCTGAAGTTTGCTAGAGAGCATTTGAATGATCCAGAAGAAGATTGGGAGAATGTCATATGGTCAGATGAAACCAAAATATAACTTTTTGGTAAAAACTCAACTCGTCTTGTTTGGAGGACAAAGAATGCTGAGTTGCATCCAAAGAACACCATACCTAATGTGAAGCATGGGGGTGGAAACATCATGCTTTGGGGTTGTTTTTCTGCAAAGGGACCAGGACGACTGATCTGTGTAAAGCAAAGAATGAATGGGGCCATGTATCGTGAGATTTTGAGTGAAAACCTCCTTCCATCAGCAAGGGCATTGAAGATGAAACGTGGCTGGGTCTTTCAGCATGACAATGATCCCAAATACACCGCCCGGGCAACGAAGGAGTGGCTTTGTAAGAAGCATTTCAAGGTCCTGGAGTAGCCTAGCTAGTCTCCAGATCTCAACCCCATAGAAAATCTTTGGAGGAAGTTGAAAGTCTGTGTTGCCCAGCAACAGCCCCAAAACATCACTGCTCTAGAGGAGATCTGCATGGAGGAAGGGGCCAAAATACCAGCAACAGTGTGTGAAAACCTTGTGAAGACGTACAGAAAACATTTGACCTCTGTCATTGCCAACAAAGGGTGTATAACAAAGTATTGAGATACACTTTTGTTATTGACCAAATACTTATTTTCCACCATAATTTGCAAATAAATTCCTTAAAAATCCTACAATGTGATTTTCTGGATTTTTTTTCTCATTTTGTCTGTCATAGTTGAAGTGTACCTATGATGAAAATTACAGGCCTCTCTCATCTTTTTAAGTGGGAGAACTTGCACAATTGGTGGCTGACTAAATACTTTTTTGCCCCACTGTACAGGGGGCTACCGGTACAGAGTCAATATGCATGGGAACCGGTTAGTTGAGGTAATATGTACATGAAGGTAGAGTTATTAAAGTGACTATGCATAGATGATAACAACAGAGAGTAAAAGAGGGGGCAATGCAAATAGTCTGGGTAGCCATTTTATTAGGTGTTCAAGAGTCTTATTGCTTGGGGGTAGAAGCTGTTTAGAAGCCTCTTGGATATGGCTTGGGGGTAGAATCTGTTCAGAAGCCTCTTGGATATGGCTTGGGGGTAGAAGCTGTTTAGAAGCCTCTTGGATATGGCTTGCGGGAAGAAGCTGTTTAGAAGTCTCTTGGATATGGCTTGAGGGAAGAAGCTGTTTAGAAGCCTCTTGGATATGGCTTGGGGGTAGAAGCTGTTTAGAAGCCTCTTGGATATGGCTTGGGGGTAGAAGCTGTTTTAGAAGCCTCTTGGATATGGCTTGGGGGTAGAAGCTGTTCAGAAGCCTCTTGGATATGGCTTGGGGGTAGAAGCTGCTTAGAAGCCTCTTGGATATGGCTTGTGGGAAGAAGCTGTTTAGAAGCCTCTTGGATATGGCTTGGGGGAAGAAGCTGTTTAGAAGCCTCTTGGATATGGCTTGGGGGTAGAAGCTGTTTAGAAGCCTCTTGGATATGGCTTGCGGGAAGAAGCTGTTTAGAAGTCTCTTGGATATGGCTTGAGGGAAGAAGCTGTTTAGAAGCCTCTTGGATATGGCTTGGGGGTAGAAGCTGTTTAGAAGCCTCTTGGATATGGCTTGGGGGTAGAAGCTGTTTTAGAAGCCTCTTGGATATGGCTTGGGGGTAGAAGCTGTTCAGAAGCCTCTTGGATATGGCTTGGGGGTAGAAGCTGTTTAGAAGCCTCTTGGATATGGCTTGGGGGAAGAAGCTGTTTAGAAGCCTCTTGGATATGGCTTGGGGGAAGAAGCTGTTTAGAAGCCTCTTGGATATGGCTTGGGGGAAGAAGCTGTTTAGAAGCCTCTTGGATATGGCTTGGGGGAAGAAGCTGTTTAGAAGCCTCTTGGATATGGCTTGGGGGTAGAAGCTGTTTAGAAGCCTCTTGGACCTAGACTTGGCTGTCCGGTACCGCTGTGCACCACTCGGGAGCCAGATGTTTTTGCAATTTACAAATAAAAAATATGAATAATTATAAAAATAAAAAAGCATTAGTGTTTAGTGAGTCTGTCAGATCAGAGGCAATAGGGATGACCAGGGATTTTCTCTTAATAAGTGTGTGAATTGGACCCTTTTCCTGTCCTGCTAAGCATTCAAAATTCTATTTAGGAATCTAGTGAAGTAAAAATTGTCAAATATAACTAGTAAAGTACAAATAACCCCAAAAACTACTTAAATAAAAATACTTTGAAGTACTACTTAAGTACTTTACCACCACTGTCATGACGTTGTCTGAAATGAATTAACATTTTTGTTGGCTAATTGTTTTCTGTGTCAGGTATGCATACATGACTGTAAAGGAGTCAGGTTCAGGAGAGCAGGTATTGGGTAGCCAACAGAGCCTTTTATTTAGGCGAACCAAAACCACACGGCAAAGTGAACACGAAATAATAATACAGGTTAACATAACCCAGCGCAACAGACTAACGTGCGCATAACATGAAACAGAATAAACAATACCACACAAAGACATGGGGGAAACAGAGGGTTAAATACACAACACATAATGAGGGAAATGAGAACCAGGTGTGTGGGAAAACAAGACAAGACAAATGGAAAATGAAAAATGGATCGGCGATGGCTAGAAGACCAGCGACTTCGCCCGCCGAGCATCGCCCGAACAAGGAGAGGCATCAACTTTGGCAGAAGTCGTGACATTCTGGTAGATGTCCACACTATTTTCCTTCCACCTATAGCATTTCTTAATAGTATGCAGATTCTTCGACTTTGATGCCTCATGATTGAGTATTGCTCTGTTCAAGAAGACTGATTTTGCTGTGATCTGATAGAGGTGTCAGTGGTCTGACTGTGAACTCTCTGAGATACTCTGGGTTGAGGTCAGTGATAAACTAGTCTACAGTACAGCTGCCAAGGCATGAGCTGTAGGTCTACCTATTGTGAGAGTCCCCTCGAAGCCTACCGTTGACTATGTACAGACCCAGTGTGTGACAGAACTGCAGGAGTTGTGACCCGTTTTTGTTGGTTGTTTTGTCGTAGTTGTGTCTAGGGGGGATATTGTGGAAGGAATGCTGTTTTACTGGAATAATGAGTGAAGGTGATAATCGTGACTGGCGACTTGCAGGCCCTGAAGCCCAGCGTGAAGACTCAATCACATTTTTTATGACATTGTTTGGATGGCTGACCATTTGTGGGCTAACACAGGGTTCAAACACACCTTATCTGTGGTTTTCTCCAGTGCGGGACGTTCCCATGCAATTCCTGGGGTCACTGATGCCAGAAGAGGAATGAAATAGACTAAATTAATGTTACTGTGTGAATTAAATTGTCATGTTTGCATTGTTTCAAGAGTTTATAAAGAGCTATGACTTATTGTATATTTAATTGTACTGCAAGTGCTATGGATTTATTGTTACAGGGAAGCTGTATTATTTTGTTTGTTGGACGGGGATAGTTCAAAGAGGAGTGACACAGAGGTGCGCTCCTATCATTTAAATTGATTAGATAAGAATCTGGGTGTGTTGTTCCTGTCTTTGTTTTTACGAGTAAAGTGCAAAGAAATGCTAATTCAGGTTGGGGGTGAGTTTCTGCTTGAATTTGGTTAAAAGGGCAGTGAATTTTCTCATACTTTGAGAACATTCACTGTCTTCTTGGTAAGCAACTCCAGTGTGGATTTGGCCTTGTGTTTTAGGTTATTGTCCTGCTGAAAAGAGAATTCATCACCCAGTGTCTGGTAGAAAGCAGACTGAACCAGGTTTTCCTATAGGATTTTGCCTGTGCTTAGCTCCATTCCATTTATTTGTTATCCTGAAAACCCCCCCAGTCCTTAACAATTACAAGCATGCTCAGTACATGATGCACTCACTACTATGCTTGAAAATATGAAGAGTGGTAATGTGTTGTATTGGATTCAAAGGACGTTGGTGGCACCTTAATTGGGGAGGACGGGCTCCTGGTAATGGCTGGAGCGGAATAATAAAAATGGTATCAAATGCATTTAACACATGGTTTCCATGTGTTTGATACCATTTAATTTCCTCCATTCCAGCCATTATTATGAGCCATCCCTCAGCAGTATCCATTGGTTGGATTTGTCCCAAACACAACACTGTCTTGAGGACCAAAAGTTTATTGCCCTGCCAATTGTTTTACCGTATTACTTTAGTGCCTCATTGCAAACAGGATGCATGTTTTGGAATATTTGTATCTTGTACAGGCGTCCTTCCTTTCCCTCTGTCATTTAGGTTAGTATTATGGAGTAACTACATTGTTGTTGTTCCAGCCTCAGTTTTCTCCTTACACAGCCATTCAACTCTGAAACTATTTTAAAGTCACAATTGGCCTCACGGTGAAATCACGGAGTGGTTTCCTTTCTCTCCGGCAACTGAGTTAGGAAGGACGCCTGAATATCTGTAGTGACTGGGTGTATTGATACACCATCCAAAATGTAATTAATAACTTCACCATGCTCAAAGGGATATTCAATGTATGCTTTTTTTTTTACCCATCTACCAATAGGTGCTCTTCTTTGAGAGGCATTGGAAAACATCCCTGGTCTTTGTGGTTGAATCTGTGTTTGAAAGTCCATGCAACTGATTATGTGACTCGTTAAGCATATGTTTACTCCTGAACTTATTTAGGCTTGCCATAACAGAGGTTGAATACTTATTGAATCAAAACCGTTGAGCATTTCATTTGTCATTCATTTGTAAAATGAATTTAATCAATTTTAAATATAGGCTGTAATACAATATAGGCTGTAATACAACAAAATGTGGAAAAAGTCAAGGGGTGTGAATACTTTCTCAAGGCACTGTAGGCAGCACACAGGAGGAATTTCTCTGTTGAGATTATTTCCATATTTATTTCTAACCAGATGTAATATGTTCCTGTTTTTATTATTTAATTGAGAGGGTTAGGTCTGCTCTATACCAAATTAGCATACTGTCACGATCGTCGTATGGAGTAGACCAAAGCGCAGCGTGGTTAGAATACATTCCTCTTTATTTAATGAAGAACACGAAGAACACTTAAACAAAAACAACAAAACAAATAAGACGAACGTGACCGCTATATAAACAATGTGCCAATGTGCAACATAACATAGACAATAACCCACGAAATACCCAAAGAAGATGGCTGCCTAAATATGGTTCCCAATCAGAGACAACGATAAACACCTGCCTCTAATTGAGAACCAATCTACGCAACCATAGACCAACATAAACACCTAGATGAAAATAACCCCATAAATCTACAAAAAACCCTAGACAGTACAAACACCATAGAATGAGACAAAAACACACATATCACCCATGTCACACCCTGACCTAACCAAAATAATAAAGAAAACAAAGAATACTAAGGTCAGGGCGTAACAGTACCCTCCCACAAAGGTGCAGACTCTGGCCGCAAAAACCTAATCTAAAGGGGAGGGTCCGGGTGGGCCTCTTTCACGGCGGCGGCTCGGGTGCTGGACGTGGACCCCACTCCACCATAGTCTTAGTCCGCTTTTGTGGCCTCCTAGGAACGGCGACCCTCGCCACCAACCTAGGACTGGCAACCCTACTAAAGGGCCCTACTGGACTGAGGTGCAGCTCCGGACTGAGGGGCAGCTCCGGACTGAGAGGCAGCTCCGGACTGAGAGGCAGCTCCGGACTGAAGGGCAGCTCCGGACTGACTGACGGCTCTGGAAGCTCCTGGCTGGCTGACGGCTCTGGCAGCTCCTGGCTGGCTGACGGCTCTGGCAGCTCAGGACAGACGGCTCAGGACAGACTGGCGGCTCTGGCGGCTCAGGACAGACGGGAGACTCTGGCCGCTCAGGACAGACGGGAGACTCTGGCCGCTCAGGACAGACGGGAGACTCTGGCCGCTCAGGACAGACGGGAGACTCTGGCCGCTCAGGACAGACGGGAGACTCTGGCCGCTCAGGACAGACGGGAGACTCTGGCCGCTCAGGACAGACGGGAGACTCTGGCCGCTCAGGACAGACGAGGTGCACTGTAGGCCTGGGCCGGCACTGGTGGTACTGGGCCGAGAACACGCACCTCAGGGCGAGTGCGGGGAGGAGGAACAGGGCGTACTGGGCTCTGGAGATGCACAGGAAGCCTGGTGCGGGGAGCTGCCACCGGAGGGATGGTGCGTGGAGGTGGCACTGGATAGACCGGACCGTGCAGGCGCACTGGAGCTCATGAGCCTGCACAACCTTACCTGGTTGGATGCTCCCCGTAGCTGGTTTACCTGCTACCTGGTTGGATGCTCCCCGGGCTGTGCAGGCGAACCGGGGACACCATGCGTACGGCTGGTGCCATGTAGCCGGCTTCATGGCACCTGGCTCGATGCCCACTCTAGCCCGGCTGGAATGTACCGCACCGGACTATGTACAGGCACTGGGGAAACTGTACGCTCCACCGCATCCACCGCATAACACGGTGCCTGCCCGGTCCCCCTCTCTCTCCGGTAAGCACAGGAAGTTGGCGCAGGTCTCCTACCTGGCTTCGCCACACTCCCTGTGTGCCTCCCCCCCAAAAATTTTGGGGCTGTCTCTCGGGTTTCCAGCCGCTCTGCCGTGCTAGCTCCTCATAATGCCGCCTCTCTGCTTTCGCTGTCTCCAGCTCTGCTCTGGGGCGGCAATCTTCCCCTGGCTGCTCCCAGGGTCTTTTGCCGTCCAAAATCTCCTCCCAAGTCCATTTCTCCAAATATTGCTGCCTATCCTGCTGTTGCTGCTGCTGCCAGTTACCACGCCGCTTGGTCCTTGGTTGGTGGGTTATTCTGTCATGATCGTCGTATGGAGTAGACCAAAGCGCAGCGTGGTTAGAATACATTCCTCTTTGTTTAATGAAGAACACCAAGAACACTTAAACAAAAACAACAAAACAAATAAGACGACCGTGACCGCTATATAAACAATGTGCTAATGTGCAACATAACATAGACAATAACCCACAAAATACCCAAAGAAGATGGCTGCCTAAATATGGTTCCCAATCAGAGACAACGATAAACACCTGCCTCTAATTGAGAACCATCTAGGCAAGCATAGACCAACATAAACACTTAGATGAAAATAACCCCATAAATCTACAAAAAACCCTAGACAGTAGAAACACCCTAGAATGAGACAAAAACACACATTTCACCCATGTCACACCCTGACCTAACCAAAATACTAAAGAAAACAAAGAATACTAAGGTCAGGGCGTGACACATACCCCCTGAGTCTCTTCCCTGTTTCACACCAGGTCATTTGGTGGATGGGACTACCATCTTTGTACCATGTTTCTTGTAGGATGACAATGTCTGTATTTCCTGATTTCTTTGGTGGTCTGGGTTCCTGCTCTTTAGTCCAATGGCAGATCTTGTATATTCCAGGATGAAATAGTCAAGGCTTTGTGTTACACAGTGTCCAGTGTTGTTATTTGCGTGGTTTAGGTCTCGGACCACTAGGTGTGAGCTGAGCATCTGGTGCATGCCTCTTAGGCTGCAGGATGTGGCTTGGGCGGGTGTATTAGTGGGGGTTGGGCCTGTTGCTCGGCTTACAGCCTTTCGCTCTCTCGTTCTCTCTAACTCTCTCATTCTCTTCAATACAGCAAAGAACAGAGATAACACTCTCTGGGTGTGGTGCATTTGCTGAAACTTAAAAAAGCAGAGTCATGCTATCTTGCTGTAGCTTTTTAGCTCCTCTCTGGGGCCAGAGCTCAGGGAGAACAGCCAACATGGGATTGCACTGTTGCCCTGCTCAACCAACTCAGTAAAATTCATCAAGAAAGGATCAAGGATTTCCCTTATTGAAACCTTGTGATACGATTTATCTTCTACATCAGTGTTTTTCCTAATAGTTTCTTCCCCTCCTCGTTTTCTCTTTCAGTAATTCATTTCTCTTTCACTACTTGTAAGGCAAGTGGCCATAATCAAAGGACTGGAAAAAGGAAATGTATGTCACCATAAATTGAATTTGAGCGAAGTGTGGTAATCTTGGGATTATGGAATGGAAAAGACTAGAAAACATGATGCAATACACACTAAAAACAAATGGTTATATATAGTGCCAGAAAAGGGTTCTTTGGCTTGTAACCATTGTGGATCATTTTTACAAATCCTGCATATGCGAATGTATTGGCTAATGGGGAGGCTCTTTTTTAGGGGTGTGGGGTGGAAGCTGTCTCCGAGTAACAGGGAATTCCTGTCCTACGGCTTCCTGTATAGATCCGTGCTACCCCCCCCCCCCCCCCCCCTTAATCAAAATGTAAAGAAAACTTGTTTCATGCGCATCAAAGGCTAGCGTGAATTTAAAATGTTGACTGCTTGTATCTGCTGTTCCCTGGAGTTGAAGAAATACGTCATCAATGAAGCGTTTCCAGAGTCTGATATGGCGCAAGAATGAATTGTTAGGACTGAAATTCTTCACATTCTTCTCAAACAACCCCGCATGCAGATTGGAATGATTTGGTGCCATGTTCCCTTCTGTTGAATGAACATGTCATTGTTCTGACTAAGAACCTTTTCATGTTTGACAATCTCAGCAAGTTCTAGGGGGTGTGCCATGGCTTCTATGCCTCTCTGGAGGGGGATATTAGTATACAGGGATTCAACATCAAAGCAAGCCTAAGCATCTCCCCATTTTTATTGAACATTTATTTAACTAGGCAAGTCAGTCTTATTTTCAATGACATCCTAGGAACAGTGGGTTAACTGCCTGTTCAGGAGCAGAACATGTACCTTGTCAGCTCAGTGGTTTGAACTTGCAACCTTCCGGTTACTAGACCAACGCTCTAACCACTAGGCTACCCTGCCACCCCATTGATATTGTGCATTGTCTTAAGGGTGTTAATCATGTCCATAGAATTGTGCACATATGCAGAGTGACAGCACACTGGGTTATAGAATGAAATCTACAAAAGCAGAAATATTTTCAGTCAAGGAACCAAATGAGGGCACAATAGGTCTCCCGGGTGGCTTATCCAATCGTTTGTGGATTTTTGGTAAGGCATGAATAACGCTCCTGATTAGATCTACTTTCATAAATTCACATTAATTTTGCATAATGTCTCGAATTTCCACAAGAGACTTCAGCTTGCAGTGAATCTCCTCTTTGAACAGTGGTGTGGGGTCACGTGACAATTTCTGATAGAAAGTTGGGTGGTTCAATTGTTCCCAGATCACATTGACATCCCGGTTCAACAACACCACAGCTAATTAAGTGTGTCATTGTAGCATTGTAGCAAGTATTTCTAAACAAAAAACCTGATCTCTTAAAACTTTCCTTCATTTTTCTATACAATAGGCCATAGTTGATTTTGGATCAATAGGTCTGGCATATTCCAACTTTCAAGCCATGCCAAAATAATTCAAATCCGTTCCTTCTTAGAGTCCCTGTCTGTCTCCTGACCTAATTTAGAGTGTGACCTCAATGGAATTTCACTGACCTTTGTAATGTCTACAACACAGTATACTAATGGTAGGAAAGTGAAGTGACATTCTGTCAACCGTAGGATCACACTATTAAAAATCAGATTATCTTGTTATCTTATTATCTCACACACCACATCCTCACCTCCCCTTGTTTATAGAGGTGCACAAGGTCAATGTATCACCCTCTGTAATAGATTATTGTAAATGGTTTTCTTGAGAGACGGACTCACTCTTCACAGGTTTTACTCACATTTAAATTTCAGCTTAAATGTTTTATTCTGTTTAACAGGCTCTAATTACTGACACAAAGAGGGAAATTAGCCCACAACAGTGACTGTTCAGAGGAAAATGCAGTGCCTTTAATTGAATTGCCCCAACAACATTTCTCCTATTCACTGAGTCAACTTAACAATTGCCGTTCAAGAGTGCAATAGCAGTGGGATGAGTGTAGCGTCATAGAAGACTCAATGCTGTAATCACTAACGAAGGTGCTTCAACAAAGTACTGAGCAAAGGGTCTGAATAGTTATTTATATTTCCGTTTTTTATTGATAATACATTGGCAATGATTTCTATAAACATGTTTCTGCTTTGTCATTATGACAAAGGAATTGTGTGGGAATTGTGTGTAGATTGATGAGGGGAAAAAACAATGAAATCAATTTTATAACAAGGCTGTAACGTAACAAAATGTGGAAAAAGTCAAAGGGTCTGAATACTTTCCGAATGCACTGTATGTACAGTACATCGACTCGAAACTGGTGCTCCCTGTATATAGCAATGTTATTTTTACTCATTTCTATTGGTTATTCACTGTTTATTTATTTCTTGTCACTATTTATAGATATTTATTTGATCTTATCTTTAACTCTGCATTGTGGGAAAAGGACCCGTTGGAAAGAATTTCACTGTTAGTCTACACGTGGTCTACAAAGCATGTGACAAATAACATTTGATTTGAGTAAGTATCCTATCTTTGGTAGCGTATCTCTGACAGTCAAACAAATTAGTGAGATTTAGATTTTTCTCATGAAAATAATATAACACATTTACTATCCACACAAAGTAATATTGCAAAGTAGCTGGTTACTTTGTTAAATGTATTACTATATATTACCTTTCCAAGTAACTAATCTCTGATTATGTAAAAGAGTTACAGAGAAAAGCCGGGTGTACACTACACAATGTTGGCCACGATAAACCTGTCCTAGACAAGTTTGAGATCAGAGACCATATGCCCATGTTGCCTACTCGGGTTGCGCGGCCGTCACCGAAGCTCATTTAATGTGAGCGGGTCAAAGATGCAATCTAAGGATTACCAATCTATTCTTTGAGCAGTCCCAGAAGTCCCAATACTTTCAAACATGTTTGATTTTATCTGCACAAAATCTGCAATGCTCTTGCAGTGCGAGATGTGCAACGGCAATTTTTGAGAACGATGATCAGCAATAGCCAATGAGAGCTCACCAGAGAAGAAGCCAGTGAGATGATGTTGTTGTTTCACATCACCCAGAATGTGTCGACTCTGGGGCAGGAGCCATGACTACTACTAGTATGTGTTTGTACTTGCCTTTAACCAAAGCGTCAAATCATTACAGTTCTGAAGTTCAAAAGCAAATGTTACTCAATTCAAAATGCTGACTAGATATTTCAACTGAATGTCTGACTGAAAACGTGTATGAGGCTGCTTTGAGCCACAGCTCGTTGTGGCTACATTAAATCACATCATTGTTTTCGCGAGACAGCGTAGTATCAACAATCCTAACGACCAAGTGAAGAATCTTGTAGTGTGTGACCCCCTTCTGTGCCACATCGTTTAGTGTGAGAACCACTACGTTGGTAACACCCCAACAAAAATACAGGAAAGACGGTCGTTTAATGTTGAAAGTCGTAAAGTGTCCACCCATCTTAACTCACACATACAGACACAAGTGAAATATTACAAGTGTGTGTTTATCTCAACCTCTTTCCATGTTTTCAAACATAGGTATGAATTCATCGTAGTGAACCTGGGGCACACAGAGTATCAGAGAGAGAATACAGTAGACTGCATGTGTCCGAAAGTGATTGATGACCTATTTTATGTATCACGTGGTTATGCCCATTTATGTACATTCTGTTCGGATGTTCTCACGCTATAGAGTGAGTGCTTATGTAACCTGATAGTGCAGCTGTTTTGGGTAAATCATGTGTTTGCAATAAAGCTGTCCTGGTGATTGATGTGTAGTGACGTTGTTGAACTCTGGAATGTGTTTGAACATTTGAAAAAGTTGGGAAATGTTGCAGTGAACTTATGGATCTGCTGTTTGGGGGGAGTGTACTTGAAACAGTCATTTTTGGGGTAGGTATGCCTCATTTTAAGTAAGAGCTGTGTCGTGGAAGTTTCCTGCATTACAAATAATGAGAGAGCAAACCACACACAAGTCAGAGTTATATTATAAAGTCCATCTTTAATTATATGAGCTTCACCTTAGCCCTTTTTGACTCTCAGATCAATTCAGTGTCTATAAATGAATTCTCTGAGAGTCCTTACAAAACAGTTCTTAGTATCATTTATAGCCAAGACACATCCATCTCAACTCACATGACGAAACACAGATCTCAGGAACAGTTCACAAAGAACCTTTAACTTGAAAGAGGAGTATCCCGTAGCCAGATAGAATTAGCTATAAATTATCATTCAGTTTGGTTTCCTAAACTAAGTTCTTATCTCATTCTTGGTACAACATAGTACCAAAACATTACCTCATTCAATTGTAAATATCATTTGTCAATTCTAGATACTCCCATCTCAAATACACCCCCTCCTGGACAAGCTCACGGAGACAGTGAGCCTCTTAGGTCATATACTAGATCAAGATAAGGACAACTTCAGAGGGGACATACAATCGTTACAGACACATTCCCGTAAGAAGACAAGCCTCCATTCTGTCCTCCTCCCCTTCTGATATTCTTCATAGCATCACATGGTTTAACAGATACATTGACATATGAAGACAAGCCCGACCTCTCCCCTCTCTGGGCCCCTAGTGACTAAGCCCCAACAGAGAAGGGATAACTGCAAACTGCCAACAGTATTATCCAAAGGAAGACATCCTAATGACATATCTCACATGAAACATGTTATTTATGAATGTTACCTAACTAATTCTGATTCATCCCCAACAGCTGTGAACACTACGGGTGACAAGAAACCTCAAGAGAGATTAACCACCGAAGACTCTAAAGAAGAAATAAATAAAACATGGCTCCTAGACGAAGACCCTAAAGGCAAGAAGGTTGATCTATTATGGAAAAGAAAACATAGGAAACCTGGATGGCTCTGGAGATACGTCATGGAAGAGACAATGTCTGAACCAGTCACATCTTGATGGTGGTGATTTAGAGACTGATGGAGGTGTTGGTTTACCATAGATCATTCCCCAGGCCCTTTTCTCTTAGAAAGGAATTAAAGAATAATTACATATAAACATGTACAGTTGAAGTCAGAAGTTTACATACACCTAAGCTGAACACATTTAAACAATTTACAATTCCTGACATTTAATCCTGGTAAAAATTCCCTGTTTTAGGTCAGTTAGGATCACCACTGTTTTACGAATGAGAAATGTCAGTATAATAGTAGAGAGAAGGATTTATTTAAAATTGTATTTCTTTCATCACATTCCCAGTGGGTCAGAAGTTTACATACACCCAATTAGTATTTGGTAGCATTGCCTTTAAATTGTTTAACTTGGGTCAAAGGTTTTGGGCAGCCTTCCACAAGCTTCCCACAATAAGTTGGGTGAATTTTGGTCCATTCCTCCTGACAGAGCTGGTGTAACTCAGTCAGGTTTGTAGGTCTCCTTGCTCCACATGCTTTTCCAGTTCTGCCCACAAATTTTCTATAGGGTTGAGGTCAGGGCTTTGTGATGGCCACTCCAATACCTTGTCCCCTTCGGTCTCAACATAGACTTTGATCTGAAGACATTCTTGGGATTATTGTGACTTTGCCATTGTAATTGTTTGTAGGCTTATGTAGACTAAATTGAATATATGATCGTATGCTATCCATTTGTTTTTTGTATGTTGTTCTTTGTATGTCATTTTAATATTTGAGAATTAACCAATGACATTAGGCAATACTTGGCCATGATTACAGACACCCGTGTGTGTCTTTTGACACTATACAAATGAGTCACCCTGCAGTGTTTGTGATTATACCCTGATGAAGACAGCGTGTCTGTCGAAATGTTGGACATTACATTTTTGCATCTGAGCTCTTAGAGTGTGCGTCTCTCTGTTATTTTCAAGTTTTCTACTCCGCTAGCCAGCACCTCGCCTACATAGGTGTGCGTTTCTTTTTCCTCTAGATTGTTCTGTTACCCAGTAAACAGCACCCTACTGACAAAAAAAAAGCTCTAAAACGATGCAGAATGATCATTATTTTCCTGACACTGGTCATAGACCTAAACAAGATTACTTTGAATATAGCCAAAGGGAGCGTGATAAGATCATAGTATTGGTCCCTTTTCGACATACCGGGAGGTAATTCTGACGTCTCGAAAGAACTGTTAAAGCATCAGACGAGAACGCATCTACATATAGTCAGTCACACTATCGCGTGGCAGCGCAGACAGCATTAATTAGGTAAATTGGGTGTAAAATGTACACTGTATGTAGTATACATATTAATAAATATGTTGCATGCTGCAGGCTATGTTTAATTTTCTCTGAATTGATTTAGTTAATTAAAATGTTTTATGGATATTATCTCATGAGGTGGGCATAACATACAGTATTTAGCCTGTTATTCCCCGATATTCCTAATCCATGCAACAGACACAATGGGAAGGGCCCTTTCCTCCACAGCACAGCGCCTCTCCTCTGACACCTGCTGAGATCAAAACACACACAGCTCATTTACAGCCATTCAGAGGACAGTGGGATATTATAAACCCTGGCTGAGAACCTGTCTTCCTGTCCACGGAGTAAGAGGGGAGGACAGGGAGGAGGGTGGAGGAGAAAGGCTACTATTACATGACTCCATAATTCTCTCATGGATTGCGTGAATATGTCGTGGAAATACTGAATTAAATATTTCTCAGATACCGGAACTTGTACATTCAAAAATGCTTTATTACAAAAGTAACAGAATTCCATGGAACAACTGACTTCTCTTGTTCAAAACATCAGTATTTATGCATTTCCACCAGATAATGACACTCTTAATTTTGTAGATTACATACATGTTCCCTCCTTTCTATGTAAATGATGAACTCCCCTTGGGCCACCATGATCTTTTGGTTTTAATTCTGGCTTGTTTACGCCCACATCTGACTCAGTTTAGGTTATATTGGTGGCGTCACCACCGATTTACTATAAAGAATTATACATTTATTACATACTGTATATATATGTTCCCATTATAAGTACATTTCCAATAGCTTTTTATTAATACAACCATGTCTTCCCACTACATATACATAGTTTGTGGCCCCTGTTGTGGCCCCTGTTGTGGCCCCTGTATTGGTTGGTAAAGATGTACAGTCACGTCCCACACCAGTTCAGGTCTGTGTCACTTGGAAATGAATAACCCATGTACCTGTCTAGTAGCCTTGACTAGATTCTATGTGTCAGTCCTAACAGTCTGGTCTATGTTAGCTCAGCTTAGCATGTTCACAAAGATACCTCTTAGTTCTGTTTCTTCATGTCTAATGGTTAACTCTATGTTGGACCACTCCTGCACATTCACATGGTTTCCACCTTCATTCTGCTTACACATCTAATATTTAACCTTATATTGCTTCTTCTTCCTACCTCAAAGGGAAATAGTATAGGTACTGGAAAATCACCAGGTGACTGGAGACTCTCCAACATGGGTACAGGAAAATTACCAAAGAGCTGGAAATTTCCCCAACAAATACTAGTTGGATTTTAACCCTCCAATCTCTGGCCAGGTCAGCCATGTACATAACCCTGTAGCCTACCAAGAAGGTAAGGGGGCGGCAGGTAGCCTAGTGGTTAGAGAGTTGAGTCAGTAACCGAGAGGTTGCTGGATCAAATCCCCAAGCTGAGAAGTTAAAAATCTGTTCTGAACAAGGCAGTTAACCTACTGTTCCTCGTTAAGTTGTCTTTGTAAATAAGAATGTGTTCTTATCTGACTTGCCAAGTTAAGTAAATTTCCTCCTGCATTGAGGAAAACAAGAGTCCAAGGCATGCTGACCTTAAGTATGTAAGATTAGGACTTTTCAACTCACTATGAGATCTAAAAATCTAATTTGTAAGCAGTGATCTTGTACTGATGAGAATGTAGATTTTGATCTAAATACATTCTTGTGATTGTGACTTTGCCATTGTAATTGTTTGTAGTCTAAATTCAATCTATGATTGTATGCTATCCATTTGTTTTTTTGTATGTCATTTTAATATTTGAGAATTAAACAATGATATTAGGCCATACTTGGCCATGATTACAGACACCTGTGTGTGTCTTTTGACACCATAAACGAGTCACCCTGCAGTGTTTGTGATTATACCCTGATGAAGACAGCTTGTCTGTCGAAATGTTGGACATTACATTTTTGCATCTGAGCTCTTAAGAGTGCAGCTCTCCTTTATTTTCAAGTTTTCTACTCCGCTAGCCAGCACCTCGCCTAAACAGGTGTGCATTTATTTTTACATCTTAAGTCTCAACACATTGGAGAAGCCTTGCACAAGCAAGTGACTGAAATGAAAGGAACATTAATATTGTACTTTGCTTCCCTCTGGTGGTGTAACTGTGTCTTAATTGTGGTCTTCGCCTGGTGGTGGGGGTAAATGATAACAATTACCTTCATTGGATGTTGTGTACTCTGAGAAGACAGGCATCAACAAAAACATATTTTCTATATTTATATTATTTCAGTGCCATAACAATACAGTAAACAGAGGTGTACATAAACAATTAAACAATACAGCATCAAAACAACTTTAAGACGTAGTATAAAACCAGTGACCTGTAAAGTACATACATTCCTCAATACCTGAAACATCATCTATGGCCACAAAACTATAAACCAGTGACCTGTAAAGTACATACATTCCTCAATACCTGAAACATCATCTATGGCCACAAAACTATAAACCAGTGCAAGAAATCACATCAAACAAAGCGACATAATGGCTTTCAAACATCATTTAATGCAAATATCCATGATACATTTACCCACTTTACCACCAGTGTTAAAAAAGAACGTATTAAAAATTAAAAATAAAAGTTGTCGGGTTTCTTCCCTTAAGTTTTGGTTCTGGTTGCAATAGAAATAGTTTTTAAAAACCCCCACTGTAAACAAACAATGTCCAATACCATCACTATGATGGTGTCCTAACAATGTAGGCAAACAATACTATAGGAATACAGGTAACCAAACACCAATCACCCTTAGGTGTCAAGAGTAACAATAACACATGTACATACTATATAATACACACTTCTGACTGCTTCCACCACAGCTAACCAAACCTATTAATTAGGGAGAGAAATCAAACGTTTATTCATTTAAAATCAGATGAAAAGATGTAGTAAAGTAAACGGCATAATGTAGCCTAAATATGTAGGGTTTCAAGATAAAAGTTAAAGAACAGCATAGGCACGATGTCAGGTTTGAGGGAAAAGTATTGTCTTTGCAGGTTGACATCAACTACTGTTCTGTCTGGTGTATCCTGTCATGGCCAACTGATATGCTTACGAATCACGTCTCTCCTGACCACCGCTTGTTCCATTCATCCATGGGAGAGCTATGGTGCCTGGCTGTTGGCTCATCTCTTCTCCCCTGGCTGGAGGATGAATGGTGACCACGAGGGGGCTTACATTCTGAGAGGAACGTGGACAGTGACCGTGACGGGGACTTGCATTCTGAGAGGAACCTGGATGGTGACCGTGACGAGGACTTGCATTCTGAGAGGAACCTGGATGGTGACCGTGACTTGATTTCTGAGAGGAACCTGGATGGTGACCGTGAAGGGGGCTTGAATTCAGAGAGGAACCTGGATGGTGACCGTGACTTGCATTCTGAGAGGAACCTGGATGGTGACCGTGAAGGGGGCTTGCATTCAGAGAGGAACCTGGATGGTGACCGTGAAGGGGGCTTGCATTCTGAGAGGAACCTGGATGGTGACCGTGACGAGGACTTGCATTCTGAGAGGAACCTGGATGGTGACCGTGACTTGCATTCAGAGAGGAACCTGGATGGTGACCGTGAAGGGGCTTGCATTCTGAGAGGAACCTGGATGGTGACCGTGACGAGGACTTGCATTCTGAGAGGAACCTGGATGGTGACCGTGACTTGCATTCAGAGAGGAACCTGGATGGAGGCAAGCATAAGTGAGAAGGTGAGAAATATTCACATTAGCACTGCAGGAAATAGTCGTCACCCAGCTACTGGCTTTCCAAGTGGAGATGAAGGATCAGTAAGGCAACTTTTCAGTTCAAAAATCTATTGAACGTACACAGGATCCTGAGAACACTGCCTCAGAATATACTCAAGAGCATGAACAGAACATGTTCCAACCCAGTCAACACAAGTCACACTTACATAGGTTTCAGTTACCTAACAAGTTGGTATTGACGGTCTCATCGATAAGGCAGATTTTCTAGTAAAGTTTTTGCGCACTTTGAACAAGTACAGTGCCTTGCGAAAGTATTCGGCCCCCTTGAACTTTGCGACCTTTTGCCACATTTCAGGCTTCAAACATAAAGATATAAAACTGTATTTTTTTGTGAAGAATCAACAACAAGTGGGACACAATCATGAAGTGGAACGACATTTATTGGATATTTCAAACTTTTTTAACAAATCAAAAACTGAAAAATTGGGCGTGCAAAATTATTCAGCCCCTTTACTTTCAGTGCAGCAAACTCTCTCCAGAAGTTCAGTGAGGATCTCTGAATGATCCAATGTTGACCTAAATGACTAATGATGATAAATACAATCCACCTGTGTGTAATCATTCTCCGTATAAATGCACCTGCACTGTGATAGTCTCAGAGGTCCGTTAAAAGCGCAGAGAGCATCATGAAGAACAAGGAACACACCAGGCAGGTCCGAGATACTGTTGTGAAGAAGTTTAAAGCCGGATTTGGATACAAAAAGATTTCCCAAGCTTTAAACATCCCAAGGAGCACTGTGCAAGCGATAATATTGAAATGGAAGGAGTTTCAGACCACTGCAAATCTACCAAGACCTGGCCGTCCCTCTAAACTTTCAGCTCATACAAGGAGAAGACTGATCAGAGATGCAGCCAAGAGGCCCATGATCACTCTGGATGAACTGCAGAGATCTACAGCTGTGGTGGGAGACTCTGTCCATAGGACAACAATCAGTCGTATATTGCACAAATCTGACCTTTATGGAAGAGTGGCAAGAAGAAAGCCATTTCTTAAAGATATCCATAAAAAGTGTTGGTTAAACTTTGCCACAAGCCACCTGGGAGACACACCAAACATGTGGAAGAAGGTGCTCTGGTCAGATGAAACCAAAATTGAACTTTTTGGCAACAATGCAAAATGTTATGTTTGGCGTAAAAGCAACACAGCTGAACACACCATCCCCACTGTCAAACATGGTGGTGGCAGCATCATGGTTTGGGCCTGCTTTTCTTCAGCAGGGACAGGGAAGATGGTTAAAATTGATGGGAAGATGGATGGAGCTAAATACAGGACCATTCTGGAAGAAAACCTGATGGAGTCTGCAAAAGACCTGAGACTGGGACGGAGATTTGTCTTCCAACAAGACAATGATCCAAAACATAAAGCAAAATCTACAATGGAATGGTTCAAAAATAAACATATCCAGGTGTTAGAATGGCCAAGTCAAAGTCCAGACCTGAATCCAATCGAGAATCTGTGGAAAGAACTGAAAACTGCTGTTCACAAATGCTCTCCATCCAACCTCACTGAGCTCGAGTTGTTTTGCAAGGAGGAATGGGAAAAAATGTCAGTCTCTCGATGTGCAAAACTGATAGAGACATACCCCAAGCGACTTACAGCTGTAATCACAGCAAAAGGTGGCACCACAAAGTATTAACTTAAGGGGGCTGAATAATTTTGTACGCCCAATTTTTCTGTTTTTGATTTGTTAAAACAGTTTGAAATATCCAATAAATGTCATTCCACTTCATGATTGTCTCCCACTTGTTGTTGATTCTTCACAAAAAAATACAGTTTTATATCTTTATGTTTGAAGCCTGAAATGTGGCAAAAGGTCGCAAAGTTCAAGGGGGCCGAATACTTTCGCAAGGCACTGTACATCTTCCCCAAGCTTTCCCTTGACTTTATGGGTCGTTCCATTTGACTGCACCTCTCTCGATTTGAACAAATCTTTCCACGTTTGACTGGTCAAAACGTGATTGAAATCAAATGGAATGACGCTTATCAATTACACATGGTAATGTTTTAAGTCACATCCTGTGAGAGTTGGGAAATACACCGGTCTGTTCACCCCAGTTCTCTGTCACCCCTATTCTCTTTCACACCTATTTTCTGTCACCCCTATTCTCTGTCACCCCTATTCTCTGTCACCCCTATTTTCTGTCAACCCTATTCTCTGTCACCCCTCTCACTTTGACTCCCAAGTTTGCTTAGGTCATATTGACCCAGACTCACTGGCCTGTTTAAAATAACATGATACATTTGCATTCACTACTCAGCTCCTAAAATAACATAATACCCTTTCATCTAGATGATTCCAATCAGAACCCAACAGTCAGTCAGTCTAGGTCTGAGATTTTTCTAAAAGGAAAAATACATGTACAACAGTTTGAAATACTGGGAAATCATTGGCAATTGTAAAACTAGCCTACCATGCGAGGCTGGCATAGCCTGCGACTTACCTTCAATTTCATTTGGCCTCTTCTGCTTCTCGGACCACTTGTAAACAACTCCAGGAATTTTTGCTGTAACCAGAAGAACTTGTCATTGACTGGAAATCCAACAAAATGTATCTAAATATTGACCTGTAGTGTGTTATTCTGTGTGTTCGTTTTTCATGTCAATGCTAGCTATACATATTACACAAAAACTTGAGGGAATACATGCCATTTTCTTTTGCCAGTGGCTTGTGATTGGTGTCCTTGCCCGAGTGTCTGAAGTCTTTCGGCGGTTCACGATGGAGAGACTTCGTCCAATGCTATAAAGAACCATGCTCATATGGTTCTAAATGGAACCTGCATGGTGCAATAAAGAACCCTTTCCTACAGTTCTATAAGGAACCATTAAAAAAGGTTCTATAGAGGGTTCTTCTATGGTTACAACCCTTTTTGGGGCTATATAGAACCCTTTTTATGGTTCTTTCTTTATGTTCCAAAGTATTCCCACGCATAATAGAGAGACATGCACCCTTAGAACAGCCTCAATTTGTCAGGGCGTGGACTCTACAAGCTGGCCCATGTTTACTCCAATGCTTCCCACAGTTGTCAAGTTGGCTGGATGTCCTCTGGGTGGTGGACCGTTCTTAGTACATACAGGAGACTGTTTAGCATGAAAAACTGATCAGCGTTACCGTTCCTGGCACCTACTACCATCCCTCGTTCAAAGGCACTTAAATCTTTTGTCTTGCCCATTCACCCTCTGAATGGCACACACATGCCCCAATTGTCTCGAAGCTTAAAAATCCTTCTTTAAGCTGTCTCCTCCCCTTCATCTACACTGATTGAAGTAGATATAGGAAGTGATATCAATAAGAGATCATAGCTTTCATCAGGTCAGTCTATGTCATGGAAAGTATAGGTGTGATTATGTTTTAGCAGATGCTCTTATCCAGAGCGACTAGGGTAAAGTTCCTTGCTCAAGGGCACACCAACAGATTTTTCACCTAGTCAGCTCAGGGATTTGAACCAGTGACCCAACACTCTTAACCACTAGGCTACCTGCCATCAAATATTACATCGGTTTGCGCTTCTTGTGGTCAATTTGCAGTCTGCAAATGATTTGTAATTATGTTCTGGACCCCTGGCCATCCACTGGTGCCAGGACAACAACCTCTCCCTCAACGTGTTCAAGACAGAGGAGATGATTGTGGACAACAGGAAAAAGAGGACTGAGCACACCCCCATTCTCAACGACGGGGCTGCAGTGGAGCAGGTTGAGAGCTTCAAGTTACTTGGTGTCCACATCACCAACAAACTAACATGGTCCAAGCACACCATGACAGTCATGAAGCGGGCACGACAAAACCTATTCCCCCTCAGGAGACTGAAAAGATTTGGCATGGGTCCTCAGAACCTCAAAAGGTTCAACAGCTGCATCATCCTGACTGGTTGCATCACTGCCTGGTATGGCAACTGCTCGGCCTCCGACCGCAAGGCACTACAGAGGGTAGTGCGAACGGCCCAGTACATCACTGGGGCCAAGCTTCCTGCCATCAGGACCTCTATACTAGGCGGTGTCAGAGGGAGGCCCTACAAATTGTCGAAGACTCCAGCCACCATAGTCATAGATTGTTCTCTCTGATACCACGCAGTACCGGAGCGCCAAGTCTAGGTTCAAGAGGCTTCTAAGCAGCTTCTACCCCCAAGCCATAAGACTCCTGAACATCTAGTCAAATGGCTACCCAGACTTTTTGCATTGCCCCCACACCCCTCCCCTCTCCACACCACTGCCACTCTGTTGTCATCTATGCATAGTCACTTTAATAACTCTACCTACATGTACATACTACCTCATCTAACTTGTATATATTGTTATTTTTTTTACTGCTACTCTTCTCTTATTCTTATATATTTTTTAAACTGCACTGTTGGTTAGGGGCTCGCAAGTAAGCATTTTACTGTAAGGTCTACACCGGTTGTATTCGGCACATATGACTAATACAATTTGATTTGAAGTTGCATTCTCTCAACTGTAGAATCCCACTATTAAAAGAGATTATTTTGACATTAGTTTTTATTTGACACTTTTCTGAATGAAGCTGAACTTTATGTGCTGGTTTCCTAGGCACAGATTAAGCTTACTAAAAATGCTTTTAAAATAAAGTGGAAAATCACCCTACATGAAAGTCAGTCACCAGGTGAAGAACCATGCCTTTGACAAGCCATACTGTGTTCATATGAGAAGGGTGACATATTGTTGTCCTGTCTAAGACTCCGGCAACACATCCAGGTGACTTAAATACTGTTGTCAGGGGTTTTAAAATGGGCCACACACCACATCACTTTGTTTATAGAGGTGCACATGGTCAATGCATAGCCGTCTGTAATAGTTTAGTGTAAATGGTTTTCTTGAGACTGATTCACTCCTCACAGGTTCAACTCCCATTTACAATTTCAGATGTCATTTATTATTCTACTTGACTGGCTCTAGTTACTGACACAAAGAGAGAAATTAGCCCACAATAGTGACTGTTCAGAGGAGCTAGTAACTCAAAACAGAAACTTCAGGCTGGCATAGCCCCCTCAAAATGACTCAACTGTACTCGAGGTTATTTAGTTATTTTAGGGAGGCGTGTTTCCTAGCGGGGACAGAGGTGAGCCAGCAACTGGAAAGTTGCAAATTTGAATCCTGGGTCTGACAGTAAAAATATTGTGGGAAGTGAGCTGGGAAGGTTACTTGTATCAACGCCATTGCATTTTTTGATTTTTTAAAATGATTATCATAATAATCCCTCTCTCAGAAAACAAGCACACAAGGCACACACCTCTTTTAACAGGGAAATCATAATGAGTAAATTTGACACACCTGAGTGGCGTTAATGTCTCTAGGATGGTCTCTGCCACCCTCTGGTGACAGGTGGAACCATGACAGAAGGCATGACAAATCAAAGTGACATATTCATGTAAGAAATGGTCTGATATTAAACTCTTGGTTCAGACCTCTAGGAGACATGGTTCACCAACGGTGAATCCAATACAATTCTCTTCTCAATAATAGATTATCACCCCGGTGTTGAACTAGGAGGACTGTAGCTTGAACACCAGAGAACACTGAGTGAGGAACCCCTTGCATCCTCCCGGGTGGCCGTCACACCGCTCGGGGGCTGGGATCTTGGGTTCCTAGTGCAGGTTCCCTGGAGGAGCTACGGCGATTCCTGTAGCCCTGGCCGATGAAACCTGGACATTGGCTCCTCCTGGGTTGGGGTTGGACTGTGGTTGGAGTGAGTTGGTAAGTGCCCGGAGGGTCTCTGATATTTGGGAGAGTTGTTCTTGCTGCCGCCCCATCAGTACTCCTTGGTGGGTTACAACATCCTTGATCTGGGTGATCTCTGCTGGGTCCATGTTTGGGCAGAAGCTTGCTGTGACGTGGTAAGGTTGGATTGAGGTTGGTAAGGTTGGATAATTGAGAAATGGAAGCCACAGGACAACAGACATTTGAAAAACCAGTCACTCTGTGTACAACAAATCCTGCATGTGCAACTGTATTGGCAAATTTTTTTAGGGGTGTGGGGTGGAAGCTGTCTCCGAGTAACAGGGAATTCCTGTCCTACGGCTTCCTGTATAGATCCGTGCTACCCCCCCCCCCCCCCCCCCCCCCCCCCTTAATCATAATGTAAAGAAACCTTGCGCATCAAAGGCTAGCGTGAATTTAAAATGTTGACTGCTTGTATCTGCTGTTCCCTGGAGTTGAAGAAATACATCATCAATGAAGCATTTCCAGAGTCTGATATGACGCAAGAACGAATTGTTAGGACTGAAATTCTTCACATTCTTCTCAAACAAACCCGCATGCAGATTGGAATGATTTGGTGCCATTTTACTACCCATAGCAGTTCCCTTCTGTTGAATGAACATGTCATTGTTCTGACTAAGAACCTTTTCATGTTTGACAATCTCAGCAAGTTCTAGGGGGTGTGCCATTGGGTCATTGACTAAGACAGTGTGTCTCTGGAGGGGGATTTTAGTATACAGGGATTCAACATCAAAGCAAGGGATCTCCCCATTTTTATTGAACCTTTATTTAACTAGGCAAGTCAGTCTTATTTTCAGTGACGGCAGTGGGTTAACTGCCTGTTCAGGAGCAGAACATTTGTACCTTGTCAGCTCAGGGGTTTGAACTTGCAACCTTCCGGTTACTAGACCAATGCTCTAACCACTAGGCTACCCTGCCACCCCATTGATATTGTGCATTGTCTTAAGGGTGTCAATCATGTCCATAGAATCGTGCACATATGCAGAGTGACAGCACACTGGGTTATAGAACGAAATCTACAAAAGCAGAAATATTTTCAGTCAAGGAACCAAATGAGGGCACAATAGGTCTCCCTGGGGGCTTATCAAATCGTTTTTGGATTTTTGGTAAGGCATGAATAACGCTCCTGATTAGATCTACTTTCATGAATTCACATTATTTTTGCATAATGTCTCGAATTTCCACAAGAGACTTCAGCTTGCAGTGAATCTCCTCTTTGAACAGTGGTGTGGTAGAAAGTTGGGTGGTTCAATTGTTCCCAGATCCCATTGACATCCCGGTTCAACAACACCACAGCTAATTAAGTGTGTCATTGTAGCATTGTAGCAAGTATTTCTAAACAAAAAACCTGATCTCTTAAAACTTTCCTTCATTTTTCTATACAATAGGCCATAGTTGATTTTGGATCAATAGGTCTGGCATATTCCAACTTTCAAGGAGTTTTCCATTTTGCTTGGGTTATTTTGTCTAAAAACCTTTAGGCCTACCTATAGAATAATAAAAACAACTCTGCATTCCTGCTCAGACTGGCAAGAGTGGCCAAAAGGGTGTTTGGCATCTCCAGTGGCTCTGCAAGCATGGTGAGAAGATATTCTCCGCTGTTGGCCTGCTCTCCAGGCACCATCGCATGAGCCTGAAGCCACAGACTGGCCAAACTGGTGTATCTAAATATAAATTCAAAGGCACTTTAGACTGAGTCTAATAGTGTGTCGCACTCGCAAATGCTTCACAATGTATTTCTTTGTAGGCTATAGCCTTAAAATAATATAAATAATATAGCCGAAATAATTCAAATCCGTTCCTTCTTAGAGTCCCTGTCTGTCTCCTGACCTAATTTAGAGTGTGACCTCAATGGAATTTCACTGACCTTTGTAATGCCCACAACACAGTACACTAATGGTAGGAAAGTGAAGTGACATTCTGTCAACCGTAGGATCACACTATTAAAAATCAGATTATCTTGTTATCTTATTATCTCACACACCACATCCTCACCTCCCCTTGTTTATAGAGGTGCACAAGGTCAATGTATCACCCTCTGTAATAGATTATTGTAAATGGTTTTCTTGAGAGACGGACTCACTCTTCACAGGTTTTACTCACATTTACATTTCAGCTTAAATGTTTTATTCTGTTTGACAGGCTCTAATTACTGACACAAAGAGGGAAATTAGCCCACAACAGTGACTGTTCAGAGGAAAATGCAGTGCCTTTAATTGAATTGCCCCAACAACATTTCTGAGTCAACTTAACAATTGCCGTTCAAGAGTGCAATAGCAGTGGGATGAGTCATTCAAACAGGTTGCTGAAAGTTGTAATAAGTGCGCTGAGAGTCGGGGAGTCAAAAACACCTGAGGAAAGAACCAAGGGGAGTGACAGATAGAGGGAAGATAATCAAGGAGGTGATGGAGTCCAGGTGAGTGTCATGAGGCGCTGGTGCGTGGGACGATGGTGACAGGTGTGCGGGATAATCAGCAGCCTGATGACCTAGAGGCTGGAGGGGGAGTATACGTGACAGTAGCCCCTCTCCGAAGTGCGGCTCCAGCCGCAGGACGCTGTCAAAGGGGACGAACCCGGGGATCAGGAGAGGACCGGTCACCCCTGCTGATGAACATGTCACACCAGCTGAAGCACGGGAACCTGTCGAGTCAGCTGTGGTGCGGGAACCTGACAGATCGGTTGAGGCAGGGGAGCCTGGCGATCCGGTGGAGGCATGAAAGCCTGACGAGCCGGGTGAGGCGGGGAGCCTGGCATTCCGACTAAGGCATGAAATCCCGACAAGCCGGCTGAGGCAGGGGAGCCTGGTGATCCGGCTGAGGCATGAGAGCCTGACGAGCTGGCTGAGGCAGGGGATTCTGGCGATCAGGTTGAGGCATGAGAGCCTGTAGCAGTTCCCGGACCCAATGTCATTATCCTGACATAAAAATGTAATTTAAAAAACACTCCCTGATGCTTCCCTTAGGTGAGGTGTTATTCTTTAACGAGTGCGCTGAGATGATGATAGGGATATATGTGCAGATGATGATGTGCAAGTAGAGATACTGGGGTGCAAAAGAGCAAGAGGATAAATAACAATATGGGGATGAGGTGGTTGAGTGGGCTACTTACAAATTGGCTGTGTACAGGTAAGCTGCTCCAACAGCTGATGCTTAAAGTTAGAGAGGTAGATATAAGACTCCAGCTTCAGTGATTTTTGCAATTTGTTCCAGTCATTGGCAGCAGAGAACTGGAAGGAAAGGCGGCCAAAGTAAGTGTTTTCTTTTTTTTTTAGGCTATTTTACAAATGACATCGCCAAAGTCAAGGATCGGTAGGATGGTCAGTTTTACGAGGGTATGTTTGGCAGCAGGAGTGAAGAAGGCTTTTTTTGCGAAATAGGAAGCTGAATCTAGATTTCATTTTGTATTGGAGATGCTTATGTGAGTCTGGAAGGAGAGTTTACAGTCTAACCAGACACCTAGGTATTTGTAGTTGTCCACATATTCTAAGTCAGAACCGTCCAGAGTAGTGACGCTGGACGGGTGGGCAGGTGCAGGCAGCGATTGTTTGAATAGCATGCATTTAGTTTTACTTGTATTTAAGAGCAGTTGGAGGCCACTGAAGGAGTGTTGTATGGCATTGAAGCTCGTTTGGAGGTTTGTTAACAGTGTCCAAGGAAGGGCCAGATGTATACAGAATGGTGTCGTCTGCGTAGAGGTGGATCAGAGAATCACCAGCAGCAAGAGCGACATCGTTGATATATACAGAGAAAAGAGTCGGCCTGAATTTAACCCTGTGGTACCCCCATAGAGACTGCCAGAGGTCCGGACAACAGGCCCTCCGATTTGACACACTAAACTCTATCTGAGAAGTAGTTGGTGAACCAGGCGAGACAGTCATTTGAGAAACCAAGGCTATCGAGTCTGCCGATAAGAATGCGGTGATTGACAGAGTCAAAAGCCTTGGCCAGGTCGATGAAGACGGCTGCACAGTACTGTCTTTTATCGATGGCTTGTTATGATATCGTTTAGGACCTTGAGCGTGGCTGAGGTGCACCCATGACCAGCTCAGAAACCAGATTGCATAGTGGAGAAGGTACGGTGGGATTCAAAATGGTCGGTGATCTGTTTGTTAACTTGGCGTTTGAAGATTTTAGAAAGGCAGGGCAGGATGGATATATGTCTATAACAGTTTGGGTATAGAGTGTCTCCCCCTATGAAGATGGGGCGGCAGTGTAGCCTAGTGGTTAGAACATTGGACTAGTAACAGGAAGGTTGCAAGATCAAATCCCTGAGCTGACAAGGTGCAAATCTGTCGTTCTGCCCCTGAACAAGGCAGTTACCCCACTGCTCCTAGGCCGTTATTAAAAATAAGAATTTGTTCTTAACTGACTTGCCTAGTTAAATTAAAAGAGAGGGATGACTTTGGCAGCTTTCCAATCATTAGGGATCTCAGTTGATACAAAAGAGAGGTTGAACAGGCTAGTAACAGGGGTTGCAACAAATGCAGTGGATCATTTTAGAAAGAGAGGGTCCAGATTGTCTAGCCCAGCTGATTTGTAGGGATCCAGATTTTGCAGCTCTTTCAGGACATCAGCTGTCTGGATTTGGGTGAAGAAGAAGCAGGGGGGACTAGGACAAGTTGCTGCAGGGAGTGCAGAGCTGTTGCCCTGGGTAGGGTTAGCCAGGTGGAAAGCATGGCCAGCCGTAGAAAAATGCTTATTTAAATGATCGATTATTGTAGCTTTAACAGTGGTGACCACACTTACTGTAATTCAACAACCAAAAGGAAATCAAAAACGGACATTCTTTCTGCTGACATCTAACAGAGTTTCTGGAAAATGTGGTCACATAAAAAACGGAGGGAGATTTTACCGTCATTCTGTTACCAAACTTTACATCTGCACTGTTCTTCGAGCAAATGTGTTTTGGTCAAATTTGATGTGGAAATTGTTCAAAGTAGTCCTTGTGCATTATACTGAGTCTCAGCCATTCTGTTACAGTGGAATTGCCCAGTAGCTATTCATTCAGTTCCCTATAATAATAAATGATTTGGTCTTTAATGTAAAACTGGACTTACAGTTTCTGGTCAATATGTAACCAGTCACAGGAAAACACATCCACTATAACAGGAAACTAAGGACAATATGTGTGATCTCTCTCTCTCTCTCTCTCTCTCTCTCTCTCTCTCTCTCTCTCTCTCTCTCTCTCTCTCTCTCTCTCTCTCTCTCTCTCTCTCTCTCTCTCTCTCTCTCTCTCTCTCTCTCTCTCTCTCTCTCTCTCTCTCTCTCTCTCTCTCTCTCTCTCTCTCTCTCTCTCTCTCTCTCTCTCTCTCTCTCTCTCTCTCTCTCTCTCTCTCTCTCTCTCTCTCTCTCTCTCTCAACCTCCCTCCTTCAATGCGAAGCCCTTGTTTCATTTCTGACATCCAAACACCCCCTATCCACAGGAATGACCATTTCTACAGCAAAAATAAACAAACATGACAAAACATGTTGGCATTTGCTGAAATATCAACTTCCACCTCATTTTCAACATACAGAAACAACCACTTTCCTTCCATCTGCACTGATGTGAAGGAAATAAAGCAGTGAATACTTGCCCTTTCACCAATCCTGTGTTTGTTTGATCTGGATATTTTCAGATAAAACAGAGAGAGGAAACACCCCTATTGAAGTTTTCGCATCATGGCTCAGGACACCCTCATGTGGTTGCATGAATATTTATATATTCTCTCCACTGGGTGGGGCTATGAGTCAACAGATAGGCCTACCGAACACCAGATAACTGCAACATTTAGAAGATTGGTATGAAACATTTATAGCAGGACATTTTATAATCAAATCAATTAACCGTATAATTTCAACTAGCATAATTGTAAAGAAACTATGTGAAACTAACCTTTGCAACGAGTGAACAACAGTCTTCCTCTGTCTATCTACATGTTGAACAGTTGCTTATTGTCAATTTTCTGTCATACACGTCAGTGTCTTAGCTCTGTTTCCTGTCCACCAGCAAACATTTCAAATAGCCCCATCTCCTACTGATCCACTCACTGACCCCCCTCCTCTCACTCAAATGACTACTGTGGAGTGATGTGTGTATGTGTGTGTGTGTGTGTGTGTGTGTGTGTGTGTGTGTGTGTGTTTGTGTGTGTGTGTGTGTGTGTGTGTGTGTGTGTGTGTGTGTGTGTGTGTGTGTGTGTGACTGGGTGGATGGGTATGTGTGTATGAAAGAGAGAGAGCATGTGTCTGTGTGTGTGTGTGTTTGACTCACTGTGTGTGTGTGTCAGTGTGTGTGTTTCGGTGTGTGTGTATGTGTTTGTGTGTGTGTATGTGTCTCAGTGTGTGTATGTGTGTGCATGTGTCTCAGTGTATGTGTGTGTGTGTGTGTGTGTATGTGTGTGTGTGTGTGTGTGTGTGTCAGTGAGTGATGTGTATCCTTGGGATTGGTCCACAGGTAGAGGTGCAGAGTCTTGAACACAGAGCCCTCCCTGTTGAACATAAACCAGGCTACAACATCTTAACCACGGACACACTTCACCTCCTAACCATTCATCCTGGACTGCCTCTCTGCTCTGCTCTCCATCCACTGTCCTCCACAGTATACAGTCTCATCTGCCACAATTGCTGTTCACCAGCTTACCTGACCCAGCTCTACAACAGACAGGACGGGACTGAGGAGGATGAGCAACATGGCCACGGAGATCGTTGCCTTCATCCTGAACATATCTGGATGGATCCTGGTCTGCTCCACGTTGCCTACTGATTACTGGAAGGTGTCCTCCGTGGATGGGACGGTCATCACCACGGCGACCTTCTGGTCCAACCTGTGGAAGACCTGCGTCACGGATTCTACAGGAGTGTCCAACTGTAAAGATTTCCCCTCCATGCTGGCTCTGGATGGTCAGTCCAAACTTTAGCTGGTTGCTATTTTTGCTGTGATGTTGTATTGTCATTGTAATTGTATGCGATTATGTGTATTTTTGTGTTTGCATATGTGTTTGTGTGTGTGCATGCGTGTGTCAGTTTGTGATTATAATGGAGATATATATATATGTGTCTGTGTGTCTGTGTGTGTGTGTGTGTGTGTGTGTGTGTGATTTCTTTGACCTAATCACAGATGTGTTACATCCTGAGCATCCGTCTCCTGGGATGAATGGCTGGCTTTGAAAAAAGTGCTATTTGGAATTTGATAACCCTATCGTTTTGTTGGCTTAAGCCCAAGAGCCTCTAAAAGATACACCACCAGAGGCCAGAGCAGCATTTGAACCGGGTGTTCAAGCTGCCATTTGAGGATACAATGCTTTTAAAGTGGCAATAAGAGGAAAACTGAGAAAGTCAGAGCACTTTTACAAGTGTGAGATACAGTGCCTTGCGAAAGTATTCAGCCCCCTTGAACTTTGCGACCTTTTGCCACATTTCAGGCTTCAAACATAAAGATATAAAACTGTATTTTTTTGTGAAGAATCAACAACAAGTGGGACACAATCATGAAGTGGAATGACATTTATTGGATGTTTCAAACTTTTTTAACAAATCAAAAACTGAAAAATTGGGCGTGCAAAATTATTCAGCCCCCTTAAGTTAATACTTTGTAGCGCCACCTTTTGCTGCGATTACAGCTGTAAGTCGCTTGGGGTATGTCTCTATCAGTTTTGCACATCGAGAGACTGAAATGTTTTCCCATTCCTCCTTGCAAAACAGCTCGAGCTCAGTGAGGTTGGATGGAGAGCATTTGTGAACAGCAGTTTTCAGTTCTTTCCACAGATTCTCGATTGGATTCAGGTCTGGACTTTGACTTGGCCATTCTAACACCTGGATATGTTTATTTTTGAACCATTCCATTGTAGATTTTGCTTTATGTTTTGGATCATTGTCTTGTTGGAAGACAAATCTCCGTCCCAGTCTCAGGTCTTTTGCAGACTCCATCAGGTTTTCTTCCAGAATGGTCCTGTATTTGGCTCCATCCATCTTCCCATCAATTTTAACCATCTTCCCTGTCCCTGCTGAAGAAAAGCAGGCCCAAACCATGATGCTGCCACCACCATGTTTGACAGTGGAGATGGTGTGTTCAGGGTGATGAGCTGTGTTGCTTTTACGCCAAACATAACGTTTTACATTGTTGCCAAAAAGTTCAATTTTGGTTTCATCTGACCAGAGCACCTTCTTCCACATGTTTGGTGTGTCTCCCAGGTGGCTTGTGGCAAACTTTAAACAACACTTTTTATGGATATCTTTAAGAAATGGCTTTCTTCTTGCCACTCTTCCATAAAGGCCAGATTTGTGCAATATACAACTGATTGTTGTCCTATGGACAGAGTCTCCCACCTCAGCTGTAGATCTCTGCAGTTCATCCAGAGTGATCATGGGCCTCTTGGCTGCATCTCTGATCAGTCTTCTCCTTGTATGAGCTGAAAGTTTAGAGGGATGGCCAGGTCTTGGTAGATTTGCAGTGGTCTGATACTCCTTCCATTTCAATATTATCGCTTGCACAGTGCTCCTTGGGATGTTTAAAGCTTGGGAAATCTTTTTGTATCCAAATCCGGCTTTAAACTTCTTCACAACAGTATCTCGGACCTGCCTGGTGTGTTCCTTGTTCTTCATGATGCTCTCTGCGCTTTTAACGGACCTCTGAGACTATCACAGTGCAGGTGCATTTATACGGAGACTTGATTACACACAGGTGGATTGTATTTATCATCATTAGTCATTTAGGTCAACATTGGATCATTCAGAGATCCTCACTGAACTTCTGGAGAGAGTTTGCTGCACTGAAAGTAAAGGGGCGGAATAATTTTGCACGCCCAATTTTTCAGTTTTTGATTTGTTAAAAAAGTTTTAAATATCCAATAAATGTCGTTCCACTTCATGATTGTGTCCCACTTGTTGTTGATTCTTCACAAAAAAATACAGTTTTATATCTTTATGTTTGAAGCCTGAAATGTGGCAAAAGGTCGCAAAGGGGGCCGAATACTTTCGCAAGACACTGTAACTCTGTGTTTGTCTCTTTATCTCGCTCTCCCTCACACCCACCCACACACATCCACACACATCCACACACACCCACCCAGTGTATATCCAGGTGTGTCGGGGCCTGATGATTGCGTCTGTGTGCCTGGGGTTCTTTGGAGCCACCCTGGCCCTGATGGGAATGAAGTGTACCAGGATCGGAGGCTCAGAGAGCACCAAGGCCAGACTAACAGGCCTCTCAGGCCTTCACTTCATACTCAATGGTGAATATTCATTATATTGTGTGCTTGTTGAACTACTCCTTGCTAATTAGACCAGAGCTGAGACCTCTCTGTTTTCTCTGCAGGGCTTTGCTCCTTGACTGCATGCTCCCTGTACGCACACAGGATCACATCAGAGTTCTTTGACCCACTCTTTTTTGCTCAAAAGTAAGTGTTCAGCTTAACTGTGCTACTTAATGTCCTACTGCACTGCATGTCGACAAATGAAATGCAGTGAGCACATGTATGTACTAACTGGTCACTGGCTTTGCCGGCTATGCCCGTCCTCTCGTTGCCAGGTTTGTATGTACTAACTGGTCACTGGCTTTTCCGGCTATGCCCGTCCTCTCGTTGCCAGGTTTGAGCTGGGCGCAGCGCTCTTCATCGGCTGGGCTGGCTCGGTGCTCTGCATTTCAGGTGGACTCATATTCTGCCTCTCCTTGTCAGAGGGCTTCAGGCAAGTTTGTACAATTAATTAAACGATGGTCAATTACAGAAAATTATTACTTTGACAGACGTGTTTCCCCCCCCCCCCCTCCATTTACTCAGTGTGTTATGTAATCTGTAAGTACTGTACGTATCTCAACATCATGTTGACTGAGACACAGAAATGGAAAGTTATCTATAATAGAGTAGACGGATCGTAAAGCTTGTCATTCAGTAAGTCAATGAAGCAGTTTAATATGAACTGTAATTAAGTTGTTTAGGTACTGGGATATCCAGGGATCACTGTCAACATCTTGTCTCATAGTGATAACAGTATAAGGACATGCACTGTATGTTGGTGACTGAATGTTTTCTTTGTGTATAGTGTCAACGTATTTATGTGAAAGTCACCTTGGCCAGCGGGCCTAGGGAACTAGTGTATGGGGTGGGATGAATTGGCCTAGATCCGGAGACTTCTGTCTTCTGAACTAGAACTGTTTTAACCATGGATATGGAATGAGGACAACGTATATCTCAAAGGAGTAACTCTTAGTGTTTTCCTCTAGTCGAGCAGAGTGCTCCTACAGTGGTGGTACGTCTATGGTAACCAAGCGTCACAAACCCGGCAAGTCTGCCAACAGTTTCTACAAATCGCCAGTTTCCACAGACCCCCGAGACCCAGCAGAACACTCAAGGCAGTTTGGAAAGAACGCCTATGTGTGACAACGGACGGAACACTGGCATTGCCATATGGTCATATGAGGTGACCATGGACTGTTTGACCCTTGGGCTAAGCTTGTTGAGGTCACCTTTTCATACCTCTTCAACCAGAACCCCAACTCCTTATTGAGACGGATTCCTGTGTGATTACATTACCTAAGGGTGTGATGCATGCTACCTGCTTTTATTTTCCTTAATATGGAACTTATTTCCAATGCACTGTTCATAGAACATGGTTTTTGATATCTTCTCTGCCAAAGGAGACTCCTTGCTGTCTCTGTGCCTCTGCTGTATAACTGACTTGAACAATGTCACCCCCTGTGGCACAAACAATGCTGGGGGAAATAACCCTTGAAATCAGCAAGAGGAAATAGACAAGCTGTTGGCTCCTCTCTAAAACCACATTAGGTAATAGGCCTCTTCTGTCAACGGGCGATCAACAAAAGAAGTCAGAGAAGCTTGTTTTCTTCACAGGGCAGCAAATTCGTTTTGGCTAGGATCACAGTATGAACTCCCGGGTCACCTTGAAGGGACAAACGAACTGGTGCTCTTCCAAATCCATTGTTGCTCATTAGATATGCCTCAAGAACAAATATCAGGAATATGTGTCCGTTTGAGGTCATCTAGAAACATTACTCAATTGGTTCATTCCTGTACGTCTCCCAATATGTTGTAATCAGTGGCTATGTCAATAAATGTTTTTTTTTTTTTGCATCCAAGGAATTCAGTGATCATTTTCTCTGAATGATCTGGTGAAAGAACATTACGTCAGTATAAAGGAAAGGGGGATTGAATAAGTAGACTTTTTAATTGGGGGATTTAACACTTTGACATGGACCTCTGTATGAGTGTCTCATGACAACTACCTCCGGAACTCAACTGTGGAGTCAATGCCCGTCTGCCGTATGCTGTCACTCTTTAGCAGACCACAAGTGAAGCCTAGACGAAGGAAGAGTCAATAGAGAACATTGTGTGCTCTCAAGAACTGTCAAGTTCTTGTATTTTTGCAATATACCTCACACTGAAAGATGGCCCCCTACGTTCCGTTGTCTCGACTGATCACAGAGTTACCAATCAACAGCAGTCCTGCCCCAGTTGATCTCTGTTCAGACTCGGATATGGGAATCGGAAGTTTCCTCCCACCTTCTGATCAATGGAAACCTTAACCCCGTTACGTGAATCCTCTTGGTCCTCCGAGCAGCTGGCATAGAGCTACAGCTGGTAGCCGCCCCATGCTCCCTGCTCCAGTCCTGTGTATCCGTAAACAAGTGTCGGGTGTCCCGCAGCTCTGGTTGGTCCGAGGACCTACTCTGACTACACTACTAAGTTAGGATGATAGCCAGACATCTAGACAAAATCAATAATGGTGAGTGATTTCACATTTTGATGTCCATATTTTTCACAATGAATCCAGAGATGAATTCACCATTTTAAAAATATACAGTTTTATTGCATGCAATACGTTTAAGATTCCTCATTTGTATGGATTGAAGCATCAGAAGAGCCACATGAATCCCAAGCATCCCTAATTCATGTCTATTTTGTTACATCAGATTCTAAATTCAAACATGAAGGCCACCAGCAGAATCCTTGCCCCAAAAAGCAGTTTATTTATGCCAAATTTACAGCTATTTGTTTGTGCCAGAAAATCCATTATGGACAATACTTCTAAACATACATAAGAATCAAGTACTTTTCCGTACAAAATACACAAGTTTAGTGTGATTTGGACTGTGGTTGAGGTGCAGTTTGGCTGCATTTCAACAAGACACCACCAGAGAGCAGTATACCTATACTTTCATTAGAGGACGATCGAGTCAAACTATTGACAGATAGAAATTCAAACAATGTTCTGTGTATGCATCTTTGGATGGAATCTTACTTAATATTTCTTCATTTATCACGGTAGGTTATTCTGCAGCAGGTATTTGTGCTTAATAACCCATAATTAACGCGAGGCCATGCCAGCGAACACAACCACTCTTTTGTTCTTTCTCCGTTATTAGCCCATCATTAATGAAAAGCATGAATTGCCACCATATAGGTCCATGCATCACAACAGTGGGTCCAATCCAATGTCCCATCTACTTTGCCAATAAGCCGAGGGACTCGGTACAAAGAAGACCCTTCTCATCTTCACTCACCACAAGAAAATCCATCACTCCCCATGCAACTAATACCATCAGAGAGAGCCGTGGATTTAAGCATAATTATATGAGGCCAAAGACGTTATGTTTTAATTATATAAGTGAAGCAGGCAGCACACCTAGCTAATAACCTACCGCAGCCCGAGGCAATGTCAACGGACAATGGAAGCGCTTCAACGGACTCTGAAGTTGTAATTCCTCAGGTAATGAGTTCTTATTGAACTAGTTAAGGTCAGACCAGCACTGTATTTAAAAGAATAATCATCTTGAGATGAGGTCAAGTTTTGCCATAGCCTTTGGGCCATACTAGGTCATGTTTATGTTTATGTTTATGTTTGATCAGAATTAGTCAAATAATTCAAAAACCCAAGGATTCAGCTTGGGACATAGAGATGGGAGGTTTCTGAAACGTGAGATAAATGCTTAGGTCAACATTTTCAGCACCCAAACAAGGTTCTGGAAACCTGAGCAGCAACAGACCCATAGCCACCCTCATGCAGTATGGGAAAAGTGACGACCAGGTACAGCAACAAAAATGACTGTCTCTTTAGTCATACTGAGCCCTGCTACCAAGCTGTATGACTGGGATGAGCAGGTTTCTTCCCTATCACAGCACAGTACAGCAGGAGACTCGGGCTCCACTGGACGGTGGCTCCACCAAGGAGACACACCATCGTATAGACGAGAGAAAAAGGAATTGCCAATAAGTCAGATCTTGAGAAAAGAAACGGAACCAGCGACGGTCGTAATAAGACAACGTGAGGGTTATCTAGATATAGAGCAAATAGACTGACTCCACACACCGGAGTATCAGGATGAAAATCCGCGTGATGCAGATCTGGGGCTTCCTGATGACAGTGCTGGGCTGGATCTTTGTGGCATGCACCATGGCCATGGAGGGCTGGAAGGTCACGTCCATCGGGGGCATGGGCGGCTCGGCTGTCATCAAGGTGGCCTGGTACTGGTCTAACCTGTGGAAGGCCTGCTTCACCGACTCCACTTCTGTCACCAACTGCCAAGACTTCCCTGTGCTCTGGTCCGTGGACAGTAAGTACCGTAGAGACATGCATCATATATTGTGTTCTAATTCTATTTCTGTGGTGGGTATGAAGTCGTATATCAACAAGAGGGACACATCTGAAGACAGTCTGTTAAGCTCATTTACCCCCCCAAAAATAGGGTTTAAAACGAATTCTGTTCATATGTGACTATTACTGTACTCAATCTTTTAAGCAAACTTCTTTGAGTTTAGACTGTTTCAGTACAGTGACATTGGGTATTCCACTGAAGTTATAAAGCCTACTGTAGTGTAAAGTGTGACCTTGCGTTTGGTTGTGTTCTAATCAACCAGACCACATCCAGATTGTGAGGGGCCTGCTGATGGGTGCTCTCTCTGTGGGGATGCTGGGGTTCGTACTCAGTCTCATTGGGATGGAGTGCACCTTCCTCGGGGGCGAGGACAAGGCGAAGAACAGGAAGCTCTTCACTGGAGGAGTCTGTCACATCATCAGTGGTAAAATCACCTGGTAGATGCACACTGTAGCAGATTGAGAGTAGCTGACTGACTCACTTGGTCTTATGCAGGCTTTCTGGCTGCGTCGGGATATGCTGTCTACGCAAAATACGTCTCCGGGGAATACTTCAACCCCTATTTTGACGGATTAAAGTGAGTTGACCTGGATGCAGGTTTTTCCATTCAGTTACAAGATAATATTTATTGATTCTCTCTCTCTCTCACACACACACACACAGGTTTGACCTGGGAACTCCTCTGTTTCTTGGCTGGGTGGGATCAGCTTTCCATATGACAGGGGGTTGGTTCTACTTGGTCTCTGTGTGCAAACTGCTCTGTGAGGACGAGAGGTGAGTACAAGCATAACCAGCCTCATCATCAAATCAAATCACGTGCGCCAAATACAACAGGTGTAGTAGACCTTACAGTGAAATGCTTACTTACAGGCTCTAACCAATGGTGCGAGAAAAAAAAGGTATGTGTGTGTGTGTAGGTGAGTAAAGAAATAAAAGAGTAGCAAGGCTACATACAGACACTGGTTATTCAGGCTTATTGAGGTAGTATGTACATGTAGGTATCGTTAAAGTGACTATGCATATATGATGAACAGAGAGTAGCAGAAGCGTAAAAAGAGGGGGTGGAGGGTGGTGGAACACAATGCAGATAGCCCGGTTAGCCAATGTGCGGGAGCACTGGTTGGTCGGGCCATTTAGGTAGTATGTCCAAGCACAATTGGTTAGGAGACCGTAAAATGGTGGCCATCTCCTCCGGCACCATTTTCATCAAATTTTCATCATGGAATAGTTATTAATTTATTCATAACACACTTGTCATTGATTTGTTCTTTCTCATTTTGTGTGTCATCTCTCCCAGCGAAACTATAGTCATCCCTGAACTTCCCGAGGTTGAGAGGGACCAGGCCAAGTCCACCACAGTACAGTCCCCAGTATCCCAGATCACCTCAAAGATCAAGGTTCCATCTGCATCTAAGATTTCTTCAAAATCTGCAGACTCAGATGTGTCTGCCATCTCCTCAAGGTCTGGTCAGTCCGGTCGCGCGTCCAAATCAGAGCGGTCTGGACGGTCCTCGAACTCCAGGCAGTCCTCGAAATTTGGCAGTGGGTCTTTGACGTCTGGTCATCCATCGAGGTCTCATGGGTCAGTGCACTCTGAGGTGAGCAGAGGCAGTAGTAGTACAGTGTCCTCTTTATCCAGTGGGTCAAGAAGGAGCGAGAGAGAACAGTTTATCAAAAACTCCTACATATGACCTGGTTCTGTTCATACTATGTGTGATTGTGACTGGACCGAACTGAAGTAACAATTGTATATACTGTATATGATGATTAGTGCTGTCAGAGTTAATCCGTTAACTCAAGTTCACTTTTTTGAATTTTAGTGAACTAATGTTTTTGAATTGCGATTAATCACATTGTCTCTAATCTTTCAAAATACAGTGAAAACATCCAAAATACATCATTTATACAGCTAAAAACAACAATTCGATGTCAAAACAAGTTGACAATGAGGTTCAATTAAGTGTGCTTTGTCAATGTACCTGATTTGCTAACTGTTACTTTGGACAACTCAATTTGAGCAAATTCTGAATTTGGATCACAACAAATCCTTTGATTAACTCAATTAAATGTTTGAATCGTTTGACAGCCCAATAATGATCCAATTGTGATTCTGTATGTGGGGGAAAGTCTCTGTATCCAATGGCCTGTTTCCTGGGAATGTTTCACTTTCATCAAGTTAACTGCTTCATCACATTCATTGTATTGCTATTGATAATGTCATTAAAGCAGGACTTTTCTGCCTTTCGTCAAGTTCTCTCTGACTTCATGTTATTGTTTTCAAATGATTCAACTGTAGTCTAATCAAAATCAGTATATTTTAAGATATAGAAATAATCACCAACTCTTTTAGATGTTACTTTCCTAATATTGTCAGCACAGTCATACCTGCCAAAGCAGTCAGGGAGGCTGCCTGTAAACAGGCTCTGTTTTTGGTGTTGCCACTCTATTCTGCCCGGAAACTGTTTCCTATGTAAACCAAGAGTGATGTGCCGCACAGCTGACAGACCGACGCTCCAATCTTGTGCTAAGTGAATATGGAATCATTTTTATTGGATGCATTTTTGTGAATTCCGTGACTAGATTGGATGAAATCAGTAACCTTGCAATAGATCCAGTAACTTACCCTCGGTAGTCCCTGTGAGCGATCCTCTCCACCTGTCCAGACAGAGGAATGTGGAGGAGGTTGGTTCAGATCCTTGGCCTCGAGGTGTTCATGCTGGACTGGGCGATTGTGGCCTGCACCCTGGCTACCAACTACTTGAGGGTGGCCCAGGTCGGGCGCTGGTCCAACCTGTGGAAGGACTGCTCTGAGGACTCCGCCGCTGTAGCCAACTGTGTGGACTTCTGTGGACGGTGAAACGTGGTTTGAGTACTAGAATCTCTCGTCTCGTATCTGGTATCTCTGTGTGGAATAATCAGGAGTCTTATGGGTGCAGTGTCTGCTAATATGATATTTTCTCTAAAACTGTATGGGAATGCCAAGCTGTTTTTTGCCTACATTTTCCCTACTCAGGTATAATATTGGATCTGCTCTTTGGCTTGGCCTAGTGAGAGGCTTCCTCATCATATTAGGACCCATTCTGTTCTCTGCCACTATATTCACAGTAGCCCATTCACAGTACAGTATAAGCGACAATAAGCATACATGCCTAATTTACATACAACACCACATAAGCATGCTTCTCTAAGTATTGCCTTACCTCTCTAATCTTATTACATTTGCACACACTGTATATAGATTTTTCTATTGTGTTATTGACTGTACGTTTGTTTATCCCATGTCTTATCCCATCTCTGTGTTTTGCTTTATCTTGGCCAGGTTGTAGTTTTAAATGAGAACTTGTTCTCAACTGGCCTACCTGGTTAATTAAAGCGGAAATAAAATTAAAATAAATAAATGAATGGTGTATTTTCAGTTATTAGTCTACAATCCGATTTGCGTAAATGTTGAGTTCATGTTTTCTGAATATATCTTAATTCGCTTAATATAATTTCTCTAGCAGGGTGGAATTGGCCCCTTCCTCCAGATTTCCCATGGTGCCCCTCACCAGAGAATTCTCAACTGGAGAAAACAGCCAATCCAAACAGTCACAGGAGCCAAAGGGATCCAACAAGACGCACGTCTACAGTGACTGGCTGTGATTGTGTAGCATGTGCATGTTGCAGTGGGAATGAAGTGTTTTTGTGTGTAGCTGTTCCGTGTGTATTAGCATGTTTTTCATTTTAAAATGCTATTTTAATTCTTGTGGCAAAACAAATTGTCCAATAAAGATCTACTTTAGCATACTGTCCTCAGCTCTACTCTATAGGCTATATTACATAGATCATTATCAATTTGTCCAGAGAATATTGACATTAATCAGTTACATGCACCAGTATCTTGTGACCTTAGCTCGGAGGGAGCAGTTCATCCACTGTGATTTGAGATAAAGGGCTATGAGAGAGAGACCTAGTCAAACCCCCATACGAGGGGAGGGAGAGCGGGAAACAGTTTCACCACTCCCAATCGCTGACACTATCTCCCCCTGGATCGTGGGAAAAGAGACGTTTGCTTACTGAGCAAAACCATGTGAGATAAGCCAAACGTCCACAATGCTGGTTTGACTGGGAGGCATCAGTGACATAACAATGCAAGTGCCTGGCTGCACCTTGACTTCCACAGACCGAAGATCTCTGAGCAACTCTGGAACTTCACTCCAGCTTTGATCAATCTACCCATCTCTCTGGTTAATCCTCTTCGTAAACATAGCTTTTTTTTTTAGGAACCACTGCCAAGCTCAAGGAGAGCATCTTCCTTATCACCATCATCATGAAGCACAGGACGGTGATGATGTACATGGAGATAGGCTGCTTTGTGTCGTGTCTGGCTGGCTGGATTCTGGTGAGCTCCACCCTGGCTATAGAGTACTGGACCTGGTCTGAAGTGGGCAGTGTGGTGCTCACCACTGGCAACTACTTCTCTAACCTCTGGAAGGACTGTGTCTCAGACTCAACGGGGGTGTCCGACTGCAAAGAGTACCCCTCCATGCTGGGACTACCAGGTATGTTCTGGTCAGCTTGTCACAACTTCCATGGATGTGTGATTCTGTCCTAATATGGACACCGTACATCTGATGATACATGATGGGATAGTGACGCTTACAACTTGGAGGGTTATCTCGATCTTCAGTGCAGTTCGGGGCAGTTGATTGTCATTCAGCAGATGCTCTTATACAGTACTATATTACAGGCAGATAATGGGGCAGAGCAGAAGTATGAATATGAATATCATGATCAACATTTTGCAGACGGAACTAGCGATACCATAGAGTGGAATCCACAAACTCCAATATACACGGAGTGTACAAAACATTAAAAACACCTGCTCTTTCCATGACATAGATTGATCAGGTGAATCGAGGTGAAAGCTGTCATCCCTTATTGATGTCACTTGCTAAATCCACTTCAATCAGTGTAGAGGAAGAGGAGAAAGCTTAAAGAATGTTTTGTGTATGTGTGTCATTCAGTGGGTGAATGGGCAAGACAAAAGCCTTAAATGCCTTTTGACAGAGTATGGTAGTAGGTGCACCAGCTTGTGTCAAGAACTTCAATGCTGCTGGATTTCTCACACTCAACACTTCCTGTGTGCATCAAGAATGAAAAAGGAAATCTAGCCAACTTAACACAATTTTGGGAAGCATTGGAGTCACCATGGACCAGCATCCCTGTGGAAGGCTTTTGACACATATCATATCTAGACACTCTTATCCAGAGCAACTTACAGTAGTGAGTGCAAGCATTGTCATACTGATCCTCCATATGAATTGAACCCACGACCCTGGCTTTGCAAGTGCCATGCACTACCAATTGAGCCACACGGGACTTGTAGTACCGTGCAGAGTCCATACTCTGATGAATTGAACCTGTTCTGAGGGCAAAAGTTGGTTGGTACAACTCAATATTAGGAAGTTGTTCCTAATGTTTTGTATACTCAGTGTATAATACTTAACTGTAGTCCTGTACTTTGGCTTCCTGTTTAACTGAGTGTTCTACTCTCTGCATCAGTGTTCCTCCACTCAGTAAGGGCTCTGTCCATCTGTTCTGTCATCCTTGGGTTCTTCGCTGGAGTCCTCACACTGATAGGGATGAAGTGCACCAAGATTGGAGGGTCAGAGCTCGCCAACGCACGGGTCACCTTCGCCGGGGGAATCACCTATCTGGCGTCTGGTAAGATATGTTTATGGAGTACCTGATTAGTAACCGAAGTGGCGCAGCGGTCCCGAGTGGGGCAGCGGTCCAGAGTGGGGCAGCGGTCTCAGGCACTGCATTTCAGTGCTAGAGGCGTCACTAGAGCCTGGTTTGATTCCAGGCTGTATCAAGTGGCTGTGATTGGGAGTCCTATAGGGCGGTGCACAATTGCCCCAGTGTCGTCTGGGTTAGGCCGTCACCGTAAATAAGAATTTGTTCTTAACTGACTTGCCTAGTTGAATATGATAATAATAGCTGTTTTCCTCCTAGGATTTGCTGGCCTGATCGTGTACTCCTGGTGGGGTAACAAAGTAAGATCAGAGTTTGTGGATCCCAATTTCAAGGCACAGAAGTGAGTGGATTTTTTTTCAATGAGACTGCGGGAACAACATTGGTTTCAAGCAGTTAAGTATACAGTATATGCTTTCTAATTTTTTCTCTTCAGATTTGAAATCGGAGCAGCGGTTTTTATTGGCTGGGGAGGCTCGATCTTGCTCATCACCGGAGGTTTCGTACTCAGTTTCTTCTCTGGAAAGGAGGGTCTACGCTCAACGTAATACAATCCACAAAATTCCTGCTTCACTCGAAAGACAATAGTTGGCATCAGAGGAATATATTTTGTGTCGATTGTGTAACATCATCTCAGTTCTCTTGCTCCGTCTTCCAGATCAAAGAAAAGGCCCCGCAGACCTAACTCCTCTGCCACAGCTCGGACCAGACGCACATACATGATGCCAAACTCTTCCAGAGTGACTCCAATGCCACAATTGGTCCAAGGGAGCAGAGGTGGCAGAAAGATCAGGACAACAAGGACCCCTGGGACGTATAGCAGGGACGATTTTGTTTGAGCTGCAGTAGCTCCTGTACCGCAGGAAATACACTGCTTCATATTATTGGTCGTTAGTTACCATGAAAACATTGTGAGAACTGAATCAATTTGATTTGGTAACTGTGTCGCCACCTACACCTTATGTATGACTGTTTTACTAACATATAACTGTGTTCCTTTAGTGAACTGAATTGACATCAAGGAAAGGGATGAATGTTTCCATTTGATACAAAAATAAATGTTTATTGCTAGCATGTAGAAATATTTTAGATACAAAAACAAATTAGATTTTCTTTCATAGGACACACAAATGTCTTACAAATGTCATGTAAATTGTTTTGACACAAATCATACAGGTACCTCACATGAAGTGCAATATCACATTTCATAAAACCTCTAAGTTGACAATTCACTATAGCTAATATATAATCTGTATATAAAATAAAAACACTGAAAACTGCCACAAGGCAGATGGCTACCACTGTCATAGGTGTATATCTCTAGAGATACACTGTGTCCTGAACAGAGAGGATTTCTTCGTTAAGTCTCTTCTACATGCAACTGTCATTCTAACAGTATCGGTAAATCATGTAGAAGTATATTTGTCTTCCAAAGAATTCCTATGGGCGTCATATTGAGTTTTATCATTGTAGAACTGTAAACCCTCCATATGACTATATATCATCGTCACTCCAGTCACTGACAGAGACCAGGCTGCTCTTCAGAGTGCCGCCGGTTCCTGCTTCATTCAAACCTGGGGAATGGATAAACATCATCAGAGGCTGAAGGTGAAGGATAAAGGGACCTGAATGGAGCCGGGTCTGTGAGAGTCAGTGAGACTGACCTGTTTTCTGTCCCTTCCCGGTGGATGTTCCCCAGACACTGGTAGTGCTGTCTGAGTCCAGGCTCTTCCTCACGGGGGCGGTGGGCTTGCCCACGGGGGCGGGGACCGATAGGTCATCCAACGAGGAGATATCCCAGTCATCCTCATCATCATCGTTTGTATACTGAAACGCCACATAACAGTCCAGATGAACACGATTAGGATATGGGAACATTCTGACATCAGCAAATGTTCTGTTTGTTCTCTGTGTCTTATGTTACTCTGAGTTGATGATGACACAACAGAGAGGAGGCGAGAGAGGATTTCTCACCTTGAGTTCCCGTACAACGTCTTTGTCTTTCCTCTCTGGTAAGATGCTCACTCCCCCTAGCGGCTTCTTTGGTCCTTGGTCTGCAAGCTGCTTCTCCAGGCTCTTAGTCAAGTCCCTGACCAGGTTATCTGGAAAGACAACTATGGTCAGCACAACGTATAAAAACCTATGGGTAACAGTTTTCAATAAACACACAACTAAAAAAGAAAAGGCTGTAGACTTGGGATGTGTGTGTTGTTATCTGAAATTAGCACTTAATACCACACAAAGGAGTAAATCATAGCAGTAAAAACAACAAAAGTCCCTCTTACTGTTTGTAGTCTTCTGTACGTTCCCATTCTGGTCTTTGTAGTTCTGGAGCTGTTGTTGGTCGATCTCCTCCAACTCACTCCCCTCTGTCCACTCTCCCTCACTCTCTACTACGGTGACCCCCATCTTGGTTGTGTTGACCGCAGCGCTTCTGGGCTGCTGGGGTTTATATGGCTGAGCCTGGGTGGTCCTGGGCTGGCCAGATCTGGCCTGGACCGGTTTGGACTGGGTGAGTTTGTGATGGGGGGTGGTCTTGGGTTGTGTTGGTTTGGGCTGGGACGCTCTGTGATGAGGGACTCTCTGCTCCTGCCTGGATTTCTGAGGTGGCTTCTCCTCTTCAGACTCCTCCTCCTCTGTTGACTCGTCATCTGAGCTGAAGGGAGGGGTCCTACGAGGCCAAAGGCAATGTCATCATTTGAAATGAACATACAATCAATCACTCCCTTATAAGGTAATAAGACACAGCTTGTAAGACAACTCACTTTCTATGGTATCCTTCTCAATGCAACAGACATTGTACTCAGATTTCTGATATCACATAAATGAAGCCAGTGGCGAGGTAGTCTTTGGCGTGAGTCAAACAGCAGGAGATTCTGACTCGGTACGTACTTGGGAGTGGAGGTCTTGGGCAGGGTACTGGTAAGGGTCCGAGGGGCAGGCTGTTTGGCAGGCGCTGCTGGTGGTCCTGACATCACTTGTGTCACCTTGGAGGAAAGGCTGCTGGACCGTTGTCTGGCCTGGGTCACTTTCAGGAGGGACAGAATAACAACAATCAGCTGATTAGTTTGTTTGAAGATGTCTCGAGTCCTAAGTAGGTTACAACGGTGATGGACATGACTCCTGTTGGGAGCAGCTTAACCTCTTGAAGCTAGGGGGCACTATTTTTATGTTTGGAAAAATAACGTTCCCAAAGTAAACAGCCTATTTCTCAGGACCAGATGCATATAATTGACAGATTAGGATAGAAAACACTCTAAAGTTTCCAAAACTGTCAAAATATTGTCTGTGAGTATAACAGAACTGATATTGCAGGCGAAACCCTGAGGAAAATCCAATCAGGAAGTGCCTCTTATTTTGAAACCCGTCTGTTCCTTTGCATGCCTATCCTCCATTTAAAGGGATATCAACCAGATTCCCTTTTCTCTGGCTTCCCTAAGATGTCAACAGTCTTTAGACATAGTTTCAGGCTTTTATTTTGAAAAAGGAGCGTGAAAGATCACATTGCGTAAGTAGATAGGTGGGGGCTCTGAGAGTGAGTTTTTGCGCTACAGAGTAAAGCAGCCATTGTTCCTCCCGCTGTTATTAAAAAACCTACACACTCGGTTGCTATATTATCGAATATATATTTTAAAAACTACCCGAGGAATGATTATAAAAAACGTTTGACATATTTCTGTGGACATTATGAAGACTATTTTGAATTTCCGTCTGCGTTGTCGTGACCGCTCTTTCCTGTGGATTTCTGAACAGAACGCGACAAACAAACGGAGCTCTTTTGGATATAGAATAATCTTTATGGAACAAAAGGAACATTTGTTGTGTAACTGGGAGTCTCGTGAGTGAAAACATCCGAAGATCATCAAAGGTAAAATGGTTAATTTGATTGCTTTTCTGATTTTCATGACCAAGCTTCCTGATGCTAAGTGTACCTAATGCTATGCTAGGCTATCGATAAACTTACACAAATACTTGGATTGCTTTCGCTGTAAAGCATAATTTCAAAATATGAGACGACAGGTGGATTAACAAAAGGCTAAGCTGTGTTTTGCAATATTGCACTTGTGAGTTCATGAATATGAATATTTTTTAGTAATATTATTTGACTGTTGCGCTATGCTATTCAGAGGTTGCTGACGAAAATTATCCAGCGACAGGGATGGGTAGCGTCAAGAAGTTAAGGCTTAAATGTTACATTGATTAAGGGGGATGGGATTAATGTCACCAGCAGCATGCTAGCGAACTATCACAAGAGAATGGAATCGACCAATGAGATGAAACATGAACCTCTCAGCAAAAACCCCATGAACATTCTTGAATGAGTTAAAAGTTCTAAGTCCTCATACTCCCCACATGCTATAGACCACCAAGTGCTAACAGTCAGTATCTGGATAATATCTGTGAAATGCTTGACAATGTATGTGATATCAACAGAGAAGTATATTTCCAGGAACAAACTGTAACCAGTGCCTGCAACCTGGTTCAGGTTGTCAGTCAACCTACCAGGGTAGTTACATACAACACAGGAATTAAATAATCAACATGTATTGATCACATCTTTATTAATGCTGGAGAATTGTGCTTTAAAGTAGTATCCAAATCCATAGGATGTAGTGATCACAATATAATATCCATATCTAGGAAAAACAAAGTTCCAAAGGCTGGGCCTAATATAGTGTATAAGAGGTCATACAATACGTTTTGTAGTGATTCCTATGTTGATGATGTAAAGAATATTTGCTGGTCTGTAGTGTGTAATGTGGAGCAACCAGACGCTGCACTTGACACATTTATGTAAATTGCTTATTCCAGTTACTAATAAGCACGCCACATTATGAAAATGACTTTAAAAACTGTTAAATCCCCTTGGATTGATGAGGAATTGTATGGTTGAGAGGGATGAGGCAAAAGGTATGGCAAATAAGTCTGGCGGCCCAACTGACTGGCAAACTTACTGCAAATTAAGAACTAAACTAAATGTGACTAAGCTAAATAAAAATAAACTATACAATGAAACAAAGAAGTGATATAAAGAATGATAGTAAAAAGCTTTGGAGCACCTTAAATTACATTTTGGGTAAAAAAAAGCCAACTTGGCACCATCATTCATTGAATCAGATGGCTCATTTATCACAAAACCCACTGATATTGCCAACTACTTTAATTACCTTTTCATTGGCAAGACAAGCAAACTTCAGGTTGACATGCCACATCCAAGTATATCAGACCAAATTATGAAAGATAAGAACTGTACTTTTGAATTCCGTAGAGTCAGTGTGGAAGAGGTGAAAAAATGATTGTTTTCTATCAATGACAAGCCACCAGGGTCTGATAATCTGGATTGAAAATTACTGAGGATAATAGCGGACGATTTCGCCACACCTTCAATTTAAGACTACTAGAAAGTGTGTGCCCTCAGGCCTGGAGGGAAGCTAAAGCTATTCCGCTACCCAGGAATAGTAAAGCCCCCTTTACTGGCTCAAATAGCCAACCAATCAGCCTGTTACCAACCCCTACTAAACTTCTGAAAAAAATTGTGTTTGACCAGATATAATGCTATTTCACAGTAAATAAATTGACTACAGACATTTAGCACGCATATTGAGAAGGACACTCAACAAGCACAACACTTACACAAATGGCTGATGATTGGCTGAGAGAAATGAATGATAAAATGATTGTGGGAGATTGTGGGTGGTCTTGTTAGACTTCAGTGCAGCTTTTGACATTATCGATCATAGTCTGCTGCTCGAAAAACATGTGTGTTATGGCTTTGCGCCCCCTGCTATACTGTGGATAAAGAGTTACTTGTCTAACAGAACACAGAGGGTTTTCTTTAATTGAAGCCTCTCCAACATAATCCAGGTAGAAGCAGGAATTCCCCAGGGTAGCTGTTTAGGACTACAGAGACTGAAATGACTGTAACACTTAACAAAGAGCTGCAGTTAGTTTCAGAATGGGTAGAAAGGAATAAGTTAGTTTTGGAAATATTTAGGACTAAAAGCATTGTATTTGGGACAAACCATTCACTAAACCCTAAACCTCAACTACATCTCGTAATGAATAATGTGGAAATTGAGCATGTTGAGGTGACTAAACTGCTTGGAGTAATACTGAACAGTAAACTGTCATGGTTAAAAACATATTGAAACACCAGTAGCTAATAATAAAGCGCTGCTCTGCCTTCTTAACTTCTTGGTGACAGGGGGGCAGTATTGAGTAGCTTGGATGAATAAGGTGCCCAGAGTAAACTGCCTTCTACTCTGTCCCATATGCTAATATATGCATATTATTAGTAGTATTGGATAGAAAACACTCTGAAGTTTCTAAAACTGTTTGAATGATGTCTGAGTATAACATAACTCATATGGCAGGCGAACACCTGAGACATATCCAACCAGGAAGTGGGAAATCTGAGGTATAAAGTTTAATTTAAGTGATTGCCTATCCAATATGCTGTGTCTATAGCACCCAGATTGCACTTCCCAAGGCTTCCAGCAGATGTCAACAGTCTTTATAAGACTTAATAAGAATAAGAGCTGTTTCAACTAGTGGACTAGGCTGTGGCCAATCAGTTGTTTACTGCGTGGTCACAAGGGCGCGCCGTTCCTTCTTTTTCCTCTGTAATGAATACGCTTTTGTCCAGTTGGAATATTATTGAAGATTCATTATAAAAAGACCCTAAGGATTGATTGTAAACATCGTTTGACATGTTTCTATAAACTGTAATGGAACTCTTGACTTTTCGTCTGGATTTTGTGGTCGCGCATTATGCCTTTGGAATAGTGAACTAAACGCGCAAACAAAATGGTATTTGGAGGTATTTGGACATAAATATGGACGTAATCAAACAAAACAAACATTTCTTGTGGGAGTCCTGGGAGTGCATTCCAACGAAGATCAGCAAAGGTAAGTGAAGATTTATAATGCTATTTATGATTTTTGTTGACTCCACAAGTTGGCGGGTAACTGTATGGCTTGCTTTTGTGGCTGAACGCTGTTCTCAGATTATTGAATATTGTGCTTTTGCCGTAAAGCTTTTTTGAAATCTGACACAGCGGTTGCATTAAGAACAAGTTTATCTTTAATACTATGTAAAACATGTATCTTTCATCAAAGTTTATGATGAGTATTTCTGTTATTTGATGTGGCTCTCTGCAATTTCTTCGGATGTTTTGGAGGCATTTCTGAACATGGCGCCAATGCAAAACTGAAGTTTTTGGATATAAATACGAACTTGATCGAACAAAACATACATGTATTGTGTAACATTGAGTCCTGGGAGGGTCATCTGATGAAGATCGTCAAAGGTTAGTGATTAATTTGATCTATATTTCTGCTTTTTGTGACACCTCTCTTTGGTTGGAAAATGGCTGAATGCTTTCTGTGACTAGTTGCTGACCTAACATAATGATATGTTCTGCTTTCGCTGAAAAGCCTTTTTGAAATCGGACAATGTGGTTGGATTAACGAGAAGTGTATCTTTAAAATGGTGTAAAATACTTGTATGGTTGAGGAATTTTAATTATGAGATTTCTGTTGTTTTGAATTTGGCGCTCTGCAATTTTACTGGCTGTTGGCAAGGTGGGACGCTAGCGTCCCGAACGATCTCAGAGAGGTTAACAACACTATCAACAAGGCAGGTCCTACAGGCTAGAGGTTGACCGAATATGATTTTTCAACGCCAATACCAATTATTGGGGGACCAAAACAGCTGATACAGATTAATCGGCCGATTTTGTACATTTATTTGTAATAATGACAATTACAACAATACTGAATTAACACTTATTTTAACTTAATATAATACATAAATAAAAATCAATTTAGCCTCAAATAAATAATGAAACATGTTCAATTTGGTTTAAATAATGCAAAGTGTTGGAGAAGTAAAAGTGCAATATGTGCTATGTAAAAAAGCTAACGTTTAAGTTCTTTGCTCAGAACATGAGAACATATGAAAGCTGGTGGTTCCTTTTAACATGACGGTGTCCAAATAGACAGATTTCCGATTGTTATGAAAACGGCCCTAATTAATCGGCCGATTAATCGGTCGACCTCTACTACAGGCCCTGGTTTTGTCACACCTGGACTACTGTTTAGTCGTGTGGTCAGGTGCTACAAAGAGGGACTTGGGAAAATTGCAGTTGGCTCAGAACAGGGCAGCACGGCTGGCCCTTAAAAGTACAAGGAGAGCTAACATGAATGACATGCATGTCAATCTCTCATGGCTCAAAGTGGAAGAGAGACTGTGAAGTAACACAAACATAGGCAGACACTTGCATACACACACATGATAACATACGCACTATACACACACGTACATATGGATTTTGCATTGTAGATGTGTGGTAGTGGTGTATGGGCCTGAGGGCACACACTTAGTGTGTTGTGACTTACATAATGATTGTATTGTAATGTTTTTAAAACTGTATAACTGCCTTTACTTTGCCAGACCTCAGGAAGAATAGCTGCCTTGGCAGCAGCTAATGGGGGATCCATAATAAATACAAATACATGTACCTTGAGTGAGTTGTTTTGGTTTGACCCGCTGCTCGGGGGCAGAGTCACTCCCCGTCCTCTTGTCCTTCAGTCTCAGACGCAGTGTGTGAGCCACATCCTCACGGTGACGCCAGTAGTCTGGAATGTCCCTCGCCGTACTCTCCCTCTCCGAGCGCACCTTAGCCATGAGATCACTGTACTCGCTGCCTCCGAGTCCCCTCAGCCCCTACAGAGTTGTGTAGATTAGAAAACGGAAGACGCTTAACTATCATAAGGATTATCTTTACTGGGGAGACAAATGATCCCTCAAGTCTATTAGTGAAGTCAATTTGTTGTATGTTTTTGATGGTGTATCGGTCAGGCTGACTCTTTAATGGCATAGATCTTCCACAGAGTGTGATTTTAAAGATTCCATTGTGTATTTGTACTCATGAAGGTACAGTACATACCGGTTTGACTCCCAGGGACTCAAGTTTCTCTAGGAGTGCCTGCTCCAGGGCGGGACGCAGCTCCCTCTTGATGTTGGGGTTCTTCCTCAGGACACTGGTCACAGAAGACGGCTGCTTCATTACAACAACTGGCTTCTTCTCAGACACGCTGGACGAGTCTATGACAAGCACCAGACAAGTACAGTACAGTTACACACATACACTTGATAACACACTCAAAATTACACGGACGCCTTTGTAGTTTCAGAGGACAGGCTGGGCAAGCATGAAAATGATTTGAGAGAGAGAGAGGTGCATATTCCTTTTCTTCCATCTACAAAGGACCTGTGCCATAGATAACTACAGCTAACAGCCACAGGATTCTGGAGAGGGATGGGCAGAAGAGGAGAACATCTTGCTGCTTTTTTGGGCCAACGTGGCTTTGAATGACTCGACTTCACAAATGCTCACCGACTACATGGCAGGCATCACAGACCGACTCACACGTCCATGCAGAGAGCATGCATGGAGCAGACAGACATGCGCTGCTGCCATCTAGACTGTGTTACCTTTGTCCTCCTCAGACAGCTCCTCTATAGGATCCAGTTTAGGAGCAGAGGGAGGCTGCTCTGATTGGACAACACAGGGGGTCAGAGGTCAGACAAGAGCGGGAATTAGGAGGAAGGAACTCAGGTAGAGGGTACAATAACATTGATCTTTAATGGTGTCTCGTTGGGAGGTCTGATCAACGGGGAGAGATCGCTGACAGAACAGTCATGTTACGTGCTTGCATACCTTTTCTCTGAGCAAAAGGGCGCAGATGTCTAGATTGACTGAGCTACATATTGATGGGAATCTCCTGCTAATTACCTACCCTTCACTACTCTCTTTGGTTTAGGCTCTGGTGCTGGGGCTGTTATGATCACTGAAACATACAAAGTAGGAACAATTGTCAGCAATAACAGGTTCTTTACAGAACTACAAACCGCTAATATAAGTTCAAGCTAACATCCAGATTCAAGCTAATATCCAAATTTGACAAATATAAACATAGTAATAAAAAAAATAAAGTAAAAGAAAGAGTATGCATACCTGGAACTTCAACTACTTTAGTAGGTGGATTTGAGGACATATGCTTTATCTGTGAAAGGAAGAAGTACAATTAGCTACATTTCTTAATTATATATATTTTTATGTTTTGTATTCAAAGCTGTTGAACCCCAAGGGCGTAATCTAATTTAATTTAACTTCTTAACATGCTTATGAAGTCAGAGTGGCCCTGACGACTACACTATAAGAGCGTGTGAAAACATGACACGTCCATCCGGCCCCATCAATCCAGGATTTCCTGTATGAGGGCCAAGTAGGCGCCCTGTTTCCTGATATTCCCAGCTGCCCCGGTGGCCGGGTCGCCAGGGGGTGGTGGTGAGGGAACTGACCTTCTCTCGCTGAGAGAAGATGATTAGGTCCCGCTCCTGAAGCCGCTGGTCACTCTCCTCCTTCTGCCTCTGGCTCTGCTGCTGCCACTCCACCACAGACGACTCCAACCTGCTAAACTGATCCTGCCACTGAGAGAAGACATAGGACAGACGTAGACGTTAGAGATCCCACTGCGATGGCTGCCTCTTTCAAGGCTCTCCGCTGACCTTGAATGAACTATTCAACAGAACTCACAAGTAGTTCTGTTAAGCAGTATTCTTCATGAAAGCTTCACAGATGTGTCATCCACATCTTACCTGATTCTTCTCGCTCTCATGGTTAGCCTTCATTTTTTCTATTTTTGATGTAAACCTTTCTTCCTGTAACAAAATAAATAGTTGATCTTTTTTTGTTGTTATCACAACTTGAAATATTTAAAGAGAAGAAGTACTGCTTAGCTGCTTACCAGTTTCTTGTGTTTCTGATCCATCTTCTGGACCACAACATTGGTTTTTTCATCCATGTCTTGGTCAGTCTGCTGGGGAGCAGGACTGGGCCTCCTCTCAGGAGTGGTCATCTTGAGATCCACTTTCTGTACAGATCACATCAAATCATTCAAACAAAAACCTCCCTGACTTACAGAACCAAATTCCCAACACATCAGTTTGAACTGGACACAGAACCATGAAAGTCAGTGCTTTGCCAAATGGACTAACTTGTTGAAGAAGAGCGTTCCTGTTGTGAAGCATCTCCATCTCCCTCCGGAAACCGTCTCTCATCTCCTCTATCTTCCTGTGTTCTTCTTCCTTCCATCTCTCTAGCTTTCTCATCAAATCCTGGTGCATGGACTGCTGGTCTCTTTCCTACAGATGAAAAGAGAATGAAAATGGTCAAAAGCTCAAAACAAATACGCAAGTGCAAACTGATCAATGCCATGGAAACAAGCACGGTTCTTATTGTCCCACCTGAGAGGCTTTGGCCAAGAGGGCTTGCCTCTGTGACTCCAGCTCAGATGTGATGTAACTCAGCTGCCCTTTCAGCCGACTGATCTCCTCCTCATCTGCAATGCTCTTCACTTCCCTCTGGTTGCCTGTCCTTAACTCTGAGAGAAACAATAACAGAGACATACTAATGAAGAAAAAGTTAGCCTAACTAGTGTTTTAGGGCTCGGGCTCAAAGATACACCTCTCTCTTTCTGCTAGACTGTGTGGGAGTGTGTGACATGTCTACTGCTGCTGCAAACTAGAGCGGGATGTCATAGGAACTGGTTTTCCAGCATTGTAGGAACACTGTGGTGCACTTGGGGACACCCATACCAGTGGGACTCCCTATAGGAGACAGGGTAGTTGGCTGCAGTGAACCTTCTTACCTGACTGACGGTTACTTTCCCTACCGTTCTCTCTAAACTGATGATCAAACCTTTTAAAGCTCTCTTGACTTACGGCTGTCGTACTCGTCTGCATGGCGACGTTGCATATGATTCTGGAGAAAGGAGGAATTCATGAAGGCTTTATCACAATGTTGACACTAAAGGAAAAGAAAAGGAAACGGAATTATACATCAACAGTATATTCCCATGCAAAGATTGGAATGAATCAATGGTCTGAATACATGTTGTTTGCTACCTTCACTTATAGATCAAATGTAAAGCCAATTTCGTAATAGGCAACTTGGGCTGTGTGTAAATAATGAACACATCTGAACCCAAAGCTCAAGCCGCAACTTTGCCATCTACCATTAAGCTTTAATGACTGTTTCCTGGGAGACAGATCAACATAGCGACTATACTATCTACCATTAAGCTTTAATGACTGTTTCCGGGGAGACAGATCAACATAGCGACTATGCCATCTACCATTAAGCTTTAATTACTGTTTCCTGGAAGACAGATCAACATAGTATAGTCGCTATCTACCATTAAGCTTTAGGGACTGTTTCCTGGCAGACAGATCGACATAGCATGAGTGACGTGATTCACCCCGGATGCCTGGCGTCACCTCGCTCCAGCTCACAGGAGGAGTGACAGACGGGGCAGATTAAACGCTGGAGCAACCACATCACACGACACATTTAACGCCCGACACCCAACACAGCCTGTTTGTACCTTCATTCAAATTGAACCGCACTGCCACCGATACCTTGTTGCGCTGCGTGCTGGTGCTCTACCATGCTGCATGGGAAGTGGTGGTTTCTACAACAGAGACCCTTGTTGTTGTGTGCTGTAATTACATTGCTGCTCTGGAATAACTGTGGAAATCGCCAGTGAAATTGAATTAGGTTTGGTCATTGATAGAATCAAGGCGGTCGTGTATCTGTTGGCATCCGTTTGCCGTGTCTTGAAGCGCAAGATGGCAATAAAAAAGCCGACTTAAACGTTCATTTTCTAGATTGCATTGACAACACACAGGCTGAAATAGGCAGGACGTTTCTTGAATGATAAAAGCACTACACTTTAGGCGACATTTCTGTGCTTTGCAGACAATTAGGCTAGATGCTGTGTATCAAATACACTGTGCATTCTGTATATCTGTTGAAGTTTCTGTATCTGTAAAATGTAGCTTGACGCAATATATTTGAGTACCTGTGTGAAACAATCAACCCATCTAGGTCTATTTTTGGATGCATGGTGGCCCATCAATAATTGAGCTGTACAGACACCTCGGTTATCAACGTGCCTGTTACACTCTCACCTAGCAACAATGCTCAGTCATATGAAACACTAGGTGTTGTCTTGGCAACAGCTGGGCCTTATTCAACAGCAATGCCCTTTAAAAGTATAAGGATATATCCTTCTATTCTACATCTTTTCAATAAATGCATACATTTCTAGTGTAGAAAATAGAACATCAAAACGTCACGTTGACCCGAGACCAACGTCATTATGGAAACATGAATGGGGGTGGGGGAGGTGGTTCAGTCATTTTGGTTCCGTCTCTTGCCACCCTTTGTAAGTGGGTTAAAAGAAGTAGGTCTAATTATCACCAGCTGACACCATCTGCTCAGAACACAATCCTATTGTTTAGGTCCCAAAACAAGGCTGATAATGATTACGTCTACCAATCCTTATAAAGTGGCCACATTACAGCTACAGGGACGAGTTGAACCTATTTCCAATACTATGTCTCTGATTTAAATGGTATAATTTATTTAAACCAAATCAAATTTGATTTGTCGCATGCGTCGTAAACAACAGTAGGCTAACAGTGAAATGCTTACTTACGGGCCCTTCCCAACAATGCAGAGAGAAAAACAATAACAATTATAGGAAAATAATAACACAATGAATAAATACACATTGAGTAATGATAACTTGGCTACATACACAGGGGTACGAGGTAATTGAGGTAGATATGTACAAAGATGAACCTCCTGTTAGCATTCTCACTCTGACAATGATAATTGAACAAAACTAAAGTAGCTCTGAATACCACCTGGGGAACAATGGCTAAGAGGAGGACCCAGGAGGAAGGTGGGAATAACTGTTGTACAATACACATGGAAACAGACACCGAGAAGAAGTGGCAGCGTGAGGAGGTGTTCAGTACCTTATGGCAATTGGTCATGTTGATCATAGCCTGCTGGTTGAGGGCAATGATTTTCTTCCTCTGCTTCAGCTCCGTCTTCAGTACCTTGGCCTGGTCCGCCTGCTTCTGCTGCTGGGCCAGGAGCTGCTGGTGCTCGCGGGCCTGGGTCTGCAGCCTCTCCTCGGCCGCCCCCAGGCTCAGGGTCAAGTACTCCTGGGAGTGCAGCAGGTACTCCACTGTCAGCTGGGCCAGGCGGAAGAGCTTGAGCAGCGCTGGGTCCACGGGGCTCTGGCAGCGGACACAACGCTCCCCCTCCACGTTGCAGAAGGTCACCCCTGTGATGTGCTCCTGCAGGGTCTGGAAGTCCAGCTCGCTGGCCACCAGGTCCACGTCCACCGCGCTGATCCGGCGCCAGTCAACACTCTCGCGTCGCGGACGGAATTTGAAGGGCGGGATGGTGGTGGATGTGGAGGCAGACATGGCTGGTGGGGTGGTGCTGGAGGACACCGGCTGCTGGAGGAGGGCTGACTCAGGGGGGAGTTTAGGGCGGAGGGGATCCCAGCTGATGAGTGGGTCCCTTGGGTCTCTGGCAGGTATGGGTAATAGACTTTATTGTAAAATGGCTGAAAAAAACAAGACATTTATACTAGGTTATTATTTTGGATTTGATTTGTGACAGACAACAACGGAGAGATTGTGTGTTACAGATTAGAAATGCAGCATCTCAATCAAGGTCAGGAAGAAACAAACCTTCTGCAGGGATCACAGCAGTACAACAGCAGCATGAACACAGAGTAGAGAATATGGAAGTAAAAAAGCAAGGATTCCACTATTCAGCACATGAATGAACCATATGAGATAACACAAAAAATGCAAAGCATTACATTCGTATTCGATGGTAATCTACCCAGTTCTGCTGATGTCGAGTTGATGCCGTGTTGTCCTTACCATCGTGGATTTCATCAGACTTTATGAGATTGAACATAGAAAACGAGTAGTCGTTTCCTATTGGTGCACGCCCCCTTCAGCTGTCTGCCGCGACACCGAGGCAGGGCGTCCTCTCGATCACCATGGAGACAGAACAGTGCGTCCCACTTAGCGTGTCTCCCCAGGGACCTCGTAATCAAAATATTGCACCTAATCAATCCTAAATGATTCCACAATGCACGAGACTGCAGCATCAACAGCATCCTCGCAAGCTGGATGTATTCAATGTTTTTGTGAAGCCACTGACACTGCAGTAATAACATATGACCATTTCTAATTAATGTTATATTATTCTACCCACGTGATATCTGGCTGGCTAACATCTGCAACAAAAATGCTTAAACTTCCGTCTTTTTTCTATTTGTGCATTAAAAGCCACATAACCAATTGAGTGAAGTGTCAATCTCTCAACATTGCATGACATTGCTTGATCGCTATTACCAAATCATATAAACAAAATCACGCAGCTATTCTCATCGAACTAGATAATTTGTAGCCAAAAAACACGTTTTATTTCTGCAGCATCACCCAATTCTGGTTGCCCATCTCAAATTACGGGCACTGTGCCTCAAAAGAGTTCAAATTGGGACAAGTTGAGCCCAACAAAAGAACAGAACGCATGTGGAGAAAAAGTTTAGATTTTTTTTTTTACCTTAGTTAGCGAACGTTACCTAGCTATAAATGTAACTAGGCTATATTAGTTAATAGCGTAGTAACTCGCTATTTAGCTAGCTAAGTAACGTTTATTTTGTAGACATGAACAAAATAGCAACCAGTAAGTTAGCTAGCTCACACGTCTGTATTTTCAAAAACACCCCTAGCTAGGTAGCGGACTAAATAAACTCCACTCCATGGTGAAGGAAGAGTGGAGTTTAGTCTGTTAGTTACTACCGTCGGCTCGCTAGCTAGCTAAATTGGCTAACGGACATTTAATTTAGCAGAAATCTAATTTATTGAACATGGACTTCATTGTATGTGCCTTTTGAGTGTATCTCATAAAATAAATAACATTCTGATCGAACTCTAAGTTTTTAGTTAGAACTCAAACTTACCGTCTGCAACGTTTTTAAAGTCCATAAAAACTGTTTTTCCACGGGACTAGGGCTTTTCGGATGGAGTGAGACTGGAGAGACTGCGGTGACGTAGAAGCTGCTGCACACATTCCAAAAGCTCTGCTCATCCCGTGTCTCCAAAGAGGGTGGAGGGGAATAAAGGAACTCAAACTGCAGAGATTTAGGAAAGGGGGATTGACAAATGTGTGTGTTAGTCTATTACCCCCTGAATACGCAATTGCATATACCATATACACATTTAGAGCCACAGTGCTTTTAATATTTTGTTGGCTGTTGGCCGTTACTTTTTAGCCACAGTCGTTGTTTTTATAGGCAAGAAAAGCAACGGCGCAAAGGACAGCGCTCAAAGTGGTGTTCGTTTTTAAGCGGATTTTAGTGGCTGAAGGACTCCTCCTTGTGGTGTAGATTATGAACTTCCCCACAGAGATGTGTGCCTTGTTCTGCCAGAAGATGTCAGTAGTAGGTCCTTTATAAAAATGTTTACGATTATCCATCACTGGCATGTCAGCTGGGAAACATGTCAGCTGTTTTAGTTGAGGGCAGTCAGACCAAACAGCTGTGGGGGCAGGGAGAGAACACAGCATCTCCTTGTTAAAAGAGACAGAAAGACACTGTGGTGTGCATCGTGCCAGTCAGCACACACACACACACACACACACACACACAGTGAACATTTCATTGTTCATTTAACAGATCATCTAGTGCTGAACCTGCTGTCGGAGTCCCGCTGATGCGGTAGACTGACAGTAGGCTCTATGTGAGCAGTGGATCCTGGTACATTTCCCTGGTCAGTCCCCAGACTGCACCACCAGCAGCAGATAGAGGTCCTGATAAAATAGAGGATTTATTTCAGACAGACAGGATAGCCCCAGGCAGACAGACAGACAGATACTTTTCTCTCAGGGGCTTTTCCAGGAGCAGGCAGGAAGCCCATGCTGGTGTGGTGTGGCATCCCAATGAAGCCTCCCACAGTTCAGCAAAAGGACAACATGTTGAAGATGATGTGTAGAGGTCCAAGTTTCACCCAAAGGCGCCTGACCAGAGGCCCATTAGATGCTTACTCCAAAGGTCGATATTGGTGATGTCTGGGGCCCTTTGGAAGGTGAAACCATCAGAGCCACTTCAGCAACTATCAAGCTGAGTGACAAGGAAAATTGCAAGACAATTGAGTGCTACACTGTCGTCACTATTCATCTTATACTCCAATTTTCTTCATATCTGGAGCCTAGTGAACGTGGTATAACAATTGTGCAGTATCTCAGAGCTGACATTTCTATAGAAATGGTCATTTTCCTTTCATCCAAGCCACTTTGTTGTCTATTTTTGACAGGCGAGCCAAGGAGTGTTTAGATACAGTGTAGCGAGGTGACTTGGCCTCGTAGGAAGAGAACATGAAAGGAAATAGTGACGAGGACAGAGGCAACCCACGGATCCTTTTATTGTCTACCCACAAACACATGTTGCTAAGTTCACTGGGAACCGAGGACTCTGTGTTCACAGGTTGTACTTGATTTGTTGCTGGAGCTAGGAAGAAGGAGGCTCTAAGAGTGTGAGAGAGAAGGAGTTAGAAGTAGAGAGATTACCAAGAATCTCAAAAGTAATAAGAGGTAAGAGTCAGGGAGAGGTACCTGTATGCTGCATGTGGACTAGGACTGTGCTTTAGTGCTCTAAAATCAAATCACATTTATTTATATAGCCCTTCTTACATCAGCTGATATCTCAAAGTGCTATACAGAAACTCAGCCTAAAACCCCAAACAGCAAGCAATGCAGGTGTAGAAGCACGTGGCTAGGAAAAACTCCCTAGAAAGGCCAAAACCTAGGAAGAAACCTAGAGAGGAACCAGGCTATGTGGGGTGGCCAGTCCTCTTCTGGCTGTGCCGGGTGGAGATTATAACAGAACATGGCCAAGATGTTCAAATGTTCATAAATGACCAGCATGGTCAAATAATAATAATCACAGTAGTTGTCGAGGGTGCAACAAGTCAGCACCTCAGGAGTAAATGTCAGTTGGCTTTTCATAGCCGATCATTAAGAGTATCTCTACCGCTCCTGCTGTCTCTAGAGAGTTGAAAACATCAGGTCTGGGACAAGTAGCACGTCCGGTGAACAGGTCAAGGTTCCATAGCCGCAGGCAGAACAGTTGAAACTGAAGCAGCAGCACGGCCAGGTGGATTGGGACAGCAAGGAGTCATCATGCCAGGTAGTCCTGAGGCATGGTCCTAGGGCTCAGGTCCTCAGAGAGAGAGAAAGAAAGAAAGAGAGAAAGAGAGAATTAGAGAGAGCATACTTAAATTCACACAGGACACCGGATAAGACAGGAGAAGTACTCCAGATATAACAGACTCAAATCAAATCAAATTTTATTTGTCACATACTCATGGTTAGCAGATGTTAATGCGAGTGTAGCGAAATGCTTGTGCTTCTAGTTTCGACAATGTAGTAATAACCGACGAGTAATCTAACCTAACAATTCCAAAACTACTACCTTATACACACAAGTGTAAAGGGATAAAGGATATGTACATAAATATATATGAATGAGTGATGGTACAGAACGGCATAGACAAGATGCAGTAGATGGTATCGAGTACAGCATATACATATGAGATGAGTAATGTAGGGTTGTAAACAAAGTGGCATAGTTTAAAGTGGCTAGTGATACATGTATTACATAAAGATGCAGTAGATGATATAGAGTATAGTATATACATATACATATGAGATGAGTATTGTAGGGTATGTAAACATTATATTAAGTAGCATTGTTTAAAGTGGCTGGAGTAGTAGTGATAAAGTAGTGATATATTTTTACATCAATTTCAATCAATTTTCATTATTAAAGTGGCTGGAGTTGAGTCAGTGTGTTGGCAGCAGCCACTCAGTGTTAGTGGTGGCTGTTTAACAGTCTGATGGCCTTGAGATAGAAGCTGTTTTTCAGTCTCTCGGTCCCTGCTTTGATGCACAGGTACTGACCTTGCCTTCTGGATGATAGCGGGGTGAACAGGCAGTGGCTCGGGTGGCTGTTGTCCTTGATGATCTTTATGGCCTTCCTGTGACATCGGGTGGTGTAGGTGTCCTGGAGGGCAGATAGTTTGCCCCCGGTGATGCGTTGTGCAGACCTCACTAACCTCTGGAGAGCCTTACGGTTGTGGGCGGAGCAGTTGCCGTACCAGGCGGTGATACAGCCCGACAGGATGCTCTCGATTGTGCATCTGTAGAAGTTTGTGAGTGCTTTTGGTGACAAGCCAAATTTCTTCAGCCCCCTGAGGTTGAGGAGGCGCAGCTGCGCCTTCTTCACGACTCTTTCTGTGTGGGTGGACCAATTCAGTTTGTCCGTGATGTGTACGCCGAGGAACTTAAAACTTACTACCCTCTCCACTACTGTCCCGTCGATGTGGATAAGGGGGTGCTCCCTCTGCTGTTTCCTGACGTCCACAATCATCTCCTTAGTTTTGTTGACGTTGAGTGTGAGGTTATTTCCCTGACACCACACTCCGAAGGCCCTCACTTCCTCCCTGTAGGCCGTCCCGTCGTTGTTGGTAATCAAGCCTACCACTGTCGTGTCGTCCGCAAACTTGATGATTGAGTTGGAGGCGTGCATGGCCACGCAGTCGTGGGTGATCAGGGAGTACAGGAGAGGGCTCAGAACGCACCCTTGTGGGGCCCCAGTGTTGAGGATCAGCGGGGTGGAGATGTTGTTACCTACCCTCACCACCTGGGGGTGGCCCGTCAGGAAGTCCAGTACCCAGTTGCACAGGGCGGGGTTGTGACCCAGGGACGAGTTTGGAGGGTACTAAGGTGTTAAATGCTGAGCTGTAGTCGATGAACAACATTCTCACATAGGCATTCCTCTTGTCCAGATGGGTTAGGGCAGTGTGCAGTGTGGTTGCGATTGCGTCATCTGTGGACCTATTTGGACAGTAAAGCAAATTGGAGTGGGTCTAGGGTGTCAGGTAGGGTGGAGGTGATATGGTCCTTGACTAGTCTCTCAAAGCACTTCATGATGACGGCAGTGAGTGCTACGGGGTGGTAGTCGTTTAGCTCAGTTACCTTAGCTTTCTTGGGAATAGGGACAATGGTGGCCCTCTTGAAGCATGTGGGAACAGCAAACTGGGATAAGGATTGATTGAATATGTCCGTAAACACACCAGCCAGCTGGTCTGCGCATGCTCTGAGGACGTGGCTGGGGATGCCGTCTGGGACTGCAGCCTTGCGAGGGTTAATACGTTTAAATGTTTTACTCATGTCTGCTGCAGTGAAGGAGAGTCCGCAGGTTTTGGTTGCGGGCCGTGTCAGTGGGACTGTATTGTCCTCAAAGCGGGCAAAAAAGGTATTTAGTCTGTCTGGGAGCAAGACATCCTGGTCCGCGATGGTGCTGGTTTTCTTTTTCTAATCCGTGATTGACTGTAGACCCTGCCACATACCTCTTGTGTTTGAGCCGTTGAATTGCGACTCTACTTTGTCTCTATACTGACTCTTAGCTTGTTTGAGTGCCTTGCGGAGGGAATAGCTACACTGTTTGTATTCGGTCATGCTTCCAGGCACCTTGCCCTGGTTAAAAGCAGTGGTCCACGCTTTCAGTTTCACATGAATGCAGCCATCAATCCACGGTTTCTGGTATGGGAATGTTTTAATCTTTGCTATGGGTACGACATCGTCAATGCACTTTCTAATGAACTCGCTCACCGAATCAGCGTATTCGTCAATGTTGTTGTTGAACACAATGCAGAACATATCCCAATCCACGTGATCGAAGCAGTCTTGAAGCGTGGAATCAGATTGGTCGGACCAGCGTTGAACAGACCTGAGCGCGGGAGCTTCTTGTTTTAGTTTCTGTCTGTAGGCTGGGAGCAACAAAATGGAGTCGTGGTCAGCTTTTCTTAAAGAGGAGGGCCTTATATGCGTCGCGGAAGTTAGAATAACAATTATCCAGGGTTTTACCAGCCTTGGTTGCACAATCGATATGCTGATACAATTTAGGGAGTCTTGTTTTCAGATTAGCCTTGTTAAAATCCCCAGCTACAATGAATGCAGCCTCAGAATATGTCATTTCCAGTTTGCATAGAGTCAAATAAAGTTTGTTCAGGGCCATCGATATGTACGGCTGTGATTATAATCGAAGAGAATTCCCTTGGCCGACATTTGATTGTGAGGAATTCTGAAGTCAGGTGAACAGATGGACTTGAGTTCCTGTATGTTGTTATGATCACACCACGTCTCGTTAATCATAAGGCATTCCCCCCCGCCCCTCTTCTTACCAGAAAGATGGTTGTTTTTGTCAGTGCGATGTGTGAAGAAACCAGCTGGCTGCACCGACTCCGATAGAGTCTCTCGAGTGAGCCATGTTTCCGTGAAGCAAAGAACGTTACAGTCTCTGATGTCTCTCTGGTTTTCAGTCAAGAGACTGGACTGACCCTAGCCCCCCGACACATAAACACTTCAGCATAAATACAGGAGGCTGAGACAGGAGGGGTCAGGAGACACTGTGGCCCCATCCGATGATACCCCCGGACAGGGCCAAACAGGCAGGATATAACCCCACCCACTTTGCCAAAGCACAGCCGCCACACCACTAGAGGGATATCTTCAACCACCAACTTACCATCCTGAGACAAGGCGAGTATAGCCCACAAAGATCTCCGCCACAGCACAACCCAAGGGAGGGCCGCCAACCCAGACAGGAAGATCACGTCAGTGACTCAACCCACTCAAGTGACACTCCCCTACTAGGAACGGCATGGAAGAGCACCAGTAAGCCAGTGACTCAGCCCCTTAGAGGCAGAGAATCCCAGTAGAGAGAGGGGAACCGGCCAGGCAGAGACAGCAAGGGCGGTTCGTTGCTCCAGAGCCTTTCCATTCACCTTCACACTCCTGGGCCAGACTACACTCAATCATATGACCTACTGAAGAGATGAGTCTTCAGTAAAGACTTTAAGGTTGAGACCGAGTCTGCGTCTCTCACATGGGTAGGCAGACCATTCCATAAAGATTGAGCTCTATAGGAGAAAGCCCTGTCTCCAGCTGTTTGCTTAGAAATTCTAGGGACAATTAGGAGGCTTGCGTCTTGTGACCGTAGCGTACGTGTAGGTATGTACGGCAGGACCAAATCAGAAAGATAGGTAGGAGCAAGCCCGTGTAATGCTTTGTAGGTTAGCAGTAAAACCTTGAAATCAGCCCTTGCCTTAACAGGATACCAGTGTAGGGAGGCTAGCACTGGAGTTATATGATCACATTTTTTGGTTCTAGTCAGGATTCTAGCAGCCGTATTTAGCACTAACTGAAGTTTATTTAGTGCTTTATCTGGGTAGCCGGAAAGTAGAGCATTGCAGTAGTCTAACCTAGAAGTAACAAAAGCATGAATTAATATTTCGCCATCATTTTTGGACAGAAAGTTTCTGATTTTTGCAATGTTACGTAGATGGAAAAAAGCTGTCCTTGAAACAGTCTTGATATGTTCGTCAAAAGAGAGATCAAGGTCCAGAGTAATGCCGAGGTCCATCACAGTTTTATTTGAGATGACTGTACAACCATCAAGAGAAGATCTCTTTGTTTCTTGGGAAAATATATAGTGAATACAATAGTGGTCCTAAAACGGATCCTCGAGGAACACCGAAATTTACAGTTGATTTGTTTGAGGACAAACCATTCACAGAGACAAACTGATATCTTTCCGACAGATAAGATCTAAACCAGGCCAGAACTTTTCCGTGTAGACCAATTTGGGTTTCCAATCTCTCCAAAAGAATGTGGTGATCGATGGTATCAAAAGCAGCACTAAGGTCTAGGAGCACGAGGACAGATGCAGAGCCTCGGTCTGACGCCATTAAAAGGTAATTTACCACTTCACAAGTGCAGTCTCAGTGCTATGGTGGGGTCTAAAACCAGACTGAAGCATTTCGTATACATTGTTTGTCTTCAGGAAGGCAGTGAGTTGCTTCCAAACAGGAAGGTTATATCCTATATTGGCCCTCTCCGGGGGTGCCCTAGGACCATGCCTCAGGACTACCTGACATGATGACTCCTTGCTGTCCCCAGTACACCTGGCCGTGCTGCTGCTCCAGTTTCAACTGTTCTGCCTTATTATTATTGGACCATGCTGGTCATTTATGAACATTTGAACATCTTGGCCATGTTCTGTTATAATCTCCACCTGGCTCAGCCAGAAGAGGACTGGCCACCCCACATAGCCTGGTTCCTCTCTAGGTTTCTTCCTAGGTTTTGGCCTTTCTAGGGAGTTTTTCCTAGCCACCGTGCTTCTACACCTGCATTGCTTGCTGTTTGGGGTTTTAGGCTGGGTTTCTGTGCAGCACTTTGAGATATCAGCTGATGTACGAAGGGCTATATAATATAAATACATTTGATTTGATTTTGATTTGATTTGAGTTGCTACGCAACAGCTGTTTCTCAAATTTTTGAGAGGAATGGAAGATTCGATATAGGCCGATAGTTTTTTATATTTTCTGGGTCAAGGTTTGGCTTTTTCAAGAGAGGCTTTATTACTGCCACTTTTAGTGAGTTTGGTACGCATCCGGTGGATACAGAGCCATTTATTATGTTCAACATAGGAGGGCCAAGCACAGGAAGCAGCTCTTTCAGTCATTAAGTTGGAATAGGGTCCAGTATGCAGCTTGAAGGTTTAGAGGCCATGATTATTTTCATGATTTTGTCAAGAGATATAGTACTAAAACACTTGAGTGTCTCTCTTGATCCTAGGTCCTGGCGGAGTTGTGCAGACTCAGGACAACTGAGCTTTGGAGGGATACGCAGATTTAAATTAGCTTTCTAATGATCATGATCTTTTCCTCAAAGAAGTTCATGAATTTAGTACTGCTGAAGTGAAAGCCATCCTCTCTTGGGGAATGCTGCTTTGCAACAGCATCAAAAATACATTTCGGATTGTTCTTATTTTCCTCAATTAAGTTGGAAAAATAGGATGATCGAGCAACAGTGAGGGCTCTTCGATACTGCACGGTACTGTCTTTCCAAGCTAGTCGGAAGACTTCCAGTTTGGTGTGGTGCCATTGGTGCCATTTTCTGGAAGCTTGCTTCAGAGCTCTGGTATTTTCTGTATACCAGGGAGCTAGTATCTTATGACAGATATTTTTAGTTTTTAGGGGTGCAACTGCATCTAGGGTATTGCACAAGTTTAAATTGAGTTCCTCAGTTAGGTGGTTAACTGATTTTTGTCCTCTGACATCCTTGGGTAGGCAGAGGGAGTCTAGAAGGGCATCAAGGAATCTTTGTGTTGTCTAAGAATTTATAGCATGACTTTTGATGTTCCTTGGTTGGGGTCTGAGCAGATTATTTGTTGCGATTGAAAATGTAATAAAATGGTGGTCCGATAGTCCAGGATTATGAGGAAAAACATTAAGATCCACAACATTTATTCCATGGGACAAAACTAGGTCCAGAGTATGACTGTGACAGTGAGTGGTTCCAGAGACATGTTGGACAAAACCCACTGAGTCGATGATGGCTCCGAAATCCTTTTGGAGTGGATCTGTGGACTTTTCCATGTGAATTTTAAAGTCACCAAAAATTTGAATATTATCTGCTATGACTACAAGGTCCGATAGGAATCCAGGGAACTCAGTGAGGAACGCGGTATACGGCCCAGGACGCCTGCAAACAGTAGCTATAAAAAAGTGATTGAGTAGGCTGCATAGATTTCATGACTAGAAGCTCAAAAGACAAAAACATCGGGGAGGGGGGGCGGGGGGGGAGGGGGGGGGGGGGGTTGTAAATGTAAATTGAAATTTGGTATCATAAATGTTAGCAACACCTCCGCCTTTGCGGGATGCATGGGGGATATGGTCTCTAGCGTAACCAGGAGGAGAGGCCTCATTTAACACAGTAAATTCATCAGGCTTAAGCCATGTTTCTGTCAGGCCAATCACATCAAGATTATGATCAGTGATTAGTTCATTGACTATAACTGCCTTTGAAGTGAGGGATCTAACATTAAGAAGCCCTATTTTGAGATGTGATTTATCATGATCTCTTTCAATAATGGCAGGAATGGAGGATGTCTTTATTCTAGTGAGATTGCTAAGGCGAACACCGCCATGTTTAGTTTTGCCCAACCTAGGTCGAGGTACAGACACGGTCTCAATGGGGATAGCTGAGCTGACTACACTGACTGTGCTAGTGGCAGACTCCACTAAGCTGGCAGGCTGGCTAACAGCCTGCTGCCTGGCCTGCACCCTATTTCATTGTGGAGCTAGAGGAGTTAGAGCCCTGTCTATGTTGGTAGATAAGATGAGGGCACCCCTCCAGGTAGGATGGAATCCATCACCCCTCAACAGGTCAGGCTTGGTCCTGTTTGCGGGTGAGTCCCAGAAAGAGGGCCAATTACCTAATTAGTCTAATACTGTGGGTAATGGAGTCGCCAATGACTAGGGTTTTCAATTTGTCAGAGCCAATGGTGGGAAGCGTCTCAGACCCCGTAACGGGAGGAGTAGAGACCAGAGAAGGCTCGGCCTCAGACTCGCTGCGTAATGGGGAAAACCGGTTGAAAGTTTCTGTTGGCTGAATGAGCAACACCGGTTGAGCATTCATACAGCATTTCCCTCCAGAAGCCATGAGAAAGTTGTCCGGAAAGTTGCGACGGGATTTGTACTAACGTTACTATCTGTACTTACTGGTGGCACAGACGCTGTTTCATCCTTTCCTACACTGAAATTACCCTTGCCTAACAATTGCGTCTGAAGCTGGGCATGCAGCACAGCTATCCTCGCCGTAAGGCGATCGTTCTACTGTATAGTATGAGTACAGGGACTGCAATTAGAAGGCATCATGTTAATGTTACTACTTAGCTTCGGCTGTTGGAGGTCCTGACGAACCATGTCCAGATAAAACGTCCGGAGTGAAAAAGTTGCATGAAAAAATGTTGAGTGAGGGAAAACAAAAAATATAAACGTAAATAAAAAGTAAAAACTGTAGCAAAGTAAGGTTGGCAACAAAACGCACAGCAACACGTAAACAAGTCTGCAAGTTGTACCAGTCAAAAAATGGCTGCTTCTTCTTCTATTTTTTCCTGGAAGGTGAAAGGTCTTGTTGTTTTCACGCATCTCCAACCTGGTTCTATATCACAGGTCATCAAACCAAAGGTCAGATAGGGGGTGCTTATATTTGTCCTGTTTCACACATGTACAAGCGTGTAACCTGTATAAGTGTGTGGTGTGAATTGGAAATGTGATTTTTGCATATCCCACTCCCCCTGAGAAACCCTCGGAGAGTGGGGGCCGCGGTCAGGGATCAGCCATTATTGACAGCGACCCTGGAGAAATTAGGGTTAAGTGCCTTGCTCAGGGGCAAATCGACCGCTTTTTTTTTCACCTAATCAACTCGGTGATTCGAGCAAGTGAAGTAGCAACTTTTCAGTTATTGGCCCAATTCTGGTCAGCAATAAGGAAGGGAAGATAGTTCACAAGTCACAGCTTAAGAGTGTAGGTGGGCTCCGACAGTCATGGAGGAACTGTGAGACATGAGAACTTCTCACCATCTTCCAAGATAGTGCTACACCGAATAGTATGTTAGTGAGTAGCACTCACCGGTTCTGATGGTTATTTTTTACATCAGAGCAATATGCATCTCAAGGTTGCTGCTTACAGCCCTGTGTTCACTAGTTGTAAATCTGGGATGGGGCACGTCTTCTTAATGACGATAGATCCATGTGCTTTATGTCATGTGACATCACATCAAGCTGTGTTTCACTCCCTTTGGCCTGGCTCCAGCACACAAAAAAGTAATGATCTCATTATAACACTACTTATAAGCAGTGGTCATTTCTAAATGGCTCCTCCCCACTTGTCTTCCCGGAATATTCAGTTATACAGCTTTTAATCAATATGTTTGGGTGTCTTCTTGACTTCTGTGATGCAACGCTTTCAGACTTCCAGTCTCTCTACGTAACTCACTGTGTAAAGTCTGTACAGTATCACTCTGGTGTTGGAGGTAGAGAGTTCACACAACTGCAGTGAGCCAAGCATGGCAAGAGGGGAAGTGTTTGAGTACTGGCTGTTGCTATCCAATAGGGAGACGGGAAGTTGACATCGACATATATTAACAGAGATCATAGTGCATATCGATGTACCTTGTTAGGAATGTTAGCAAATACATTGGTTATGGCTCCACTTTCTATTCAATTGAAATACTGGAGTTCTCTATCTCAGTGTGCAGGTGGAGAGCATCAGTAGCTATCTTAATTTGACAGGTTGAAAGACAATAAAGGGCGTAGATCTGAAAGGGCGATATCCGACCTGGTCCCTGGCAACTCTTAGCCTGATTCTCTTCCAATTCTGAGAAGGGATCTCATTCCTGTCAAGCCAGGACAAGAGAAGCACTTAACTTGACATTTAGAAAGGCTCAGAGATTTTCTCTAGAGGCCAGGGGAAAAAGAAAAGAAGAGGATGTTATCGCAGACATGTGTTTAAATGCCAAATGGGCTGGTAGCTCTGTGACCACGGAGATAGCAAAAACCTGTCCTCTGGCCTATTTGGAGTTCACATATTAAGCTTTCTCTACACATTCTCTTGTTTTTATCAAACATTATCTTCCAAGGCTTAGTGCTTAGCGAAAGGTCATCATCACAGAACAATCTTCTTACATAGCATATTAATGCTGCTTCGGCCCTTTCAGATACTACTGCAATACAAATGGATTTGAAACTGTCCACACATTTGGGCCGGATGAGATTTCACTGATCTTCATGACTCACAATTGCAAACATAATAACAGACATATATAGCTGAACAAGGTTAATATACTGCTCTGTTCCAAATGGGACCCCATGCCCAATAGAGTGCACTACATAGGGAGATAGGATGCCATTTGGAACGTATCCTACATCTACTTCAGGTGTCCTTTTGAAGCACTGCTCTTGAAAAATAGAGCACTAGCTGCATCATTCTTTTCATCATTCCAACTGCTGCTTGTTGAAAGAATCCTTACAATGTTATTTAAAATGGTGTTCCTTTATGTTGATATACACTACCAGTCAAAAGTTTGGACACACCTACTCATTCAAGGGTTTTTCTTTATTTTTACAATTTTCTACATTGTAGAATAGTGAAGACATCACAACTATGAAATAACACATCTGGAATCATGTAGTAACCAAATAAGTGTTAAACAAATTAAAATATATGTATTATAAGCCCCGCTTTGTCTTGATGACTGCTTTGCACACTCTTGGCATTCTCTCAACCAGCATCACCTGGAATGTTTTTCCAACAGTCTTGAAGGAGTTTCTACATATGCTGAGCACTTGTTAGCTACTTTTCCTTCACTCTGCGGTCCAACTCATCACAAACCATCTCGATTGGGTTGAGGTCAGGTGATTGTGGAGGCCAGGTCATCTGATGCAGCACTCCATCACTCTCCTTCTTGGTCAAATAGCCCTTACACAGCCTGGAAGTGTGTTGGGTCATTGTCCTTTTGAAAAACAAATGATAGCCCCCACTAAGCGCAAACCAGATGGGATGGTGTATCGCTGCAGAATGCTGTGGTAGCCATGCTGGTTAAGTGTGCCTTGAATTATAAATTGATCACTGACAGTGTCACCAGCAAAGCACCCACACAATCACAGCTCCTCCTCCATGCTTTACGGTGGGAACCACACATGCAGAGATCATCTGTTCGCCTGTTCTGTGTCTCAGAAACACATGCGGTTGGAACCAAAAATCGGACATTTTGACCCATCAGACCAAAGGATAGATTTCTACCGGTCTAATGTACATTGCTTTTATTTCTTGGCCCAGGCAAGTCTCTTCTTCTTATTGGTGTCCTTTAGTAGTGGTCTCTTTGTAGCAATTCGACCATGAAGGCTTGATTCACACAGTCTACTCTGAACAGTTGATGTTGAGATGTGTCTGTTACTTGAATTTTGTGAAGCATTTATTTGGGCTGCAATTTCTGAGGCTGGTAACTCTAATGAACTTATCCTCTGCAGCAGAGGTAACTCTGGGTCTTCCTTTCCTGTGGCGGTCCTCATGAGAGTCAGTTTCATCATAGCTCTTGATGGTTGTTGTTACTTCACTTGAAGAAACGTTCAAAGTTCATTCAATTTTCTGATTGACTGACCTTCATGTCTTAAAGTAATGATGGACTGTTGTTTCTCTTTGCTTATTTGAGCTGTTCTTGCGATAATATCAACTTGGTATTTTACCAAATAGGGCTATCTTCTGTTTACCAACCCTACCTTGTCACAACACAACTGATTGGCTCAAACCCATTAAGAAGGAGAGAAATTACACAAATGAACTTTTAACAAGGCACACCTGTTAATTTATATTCATTCCAGGTGACTACCTCATGAAGCTGGATGAGAGAATACCAAGTGTGCAAAGCTATCATTAGTCAAAGGGTGGCTACTTTTAAGAATCTCAATCTCAATCTCATTTGTTTAACACTTTTTTGGTTACTGCATGTTTCCATGTGTGTTATTTCATAGTTTGATGTCTTTGCTATTATTCTACAATTGTAAATTAAAGAAAAACCCTGGAATGAGTAGGTGTGTCCAAACTTTTGACTGGTACTGTAATTGGCTTCATTAATAATTTAAAGGTCAACAAATGTTTGTTTTGAAGTATTGTTTCTGCTAACCAACAATATATTCTACTAAGGGTTGTTGAGGACACAATGTCACGGATTCCACCGGTACTGCTGCTCATTCTGTGTACCAGTTCCGGAGGTCTACGTCACCGGCCTTCTAGGTGTCGCTGAACTGTCTCATTACGCACACCTGATTCCAATTCCCCTGATTAGTAATTGTATATATGTGCCCTCTGTTCACCATTGTCTTGTGGGTTATTGTTCCCATGTCCGTTGGTCTTATGAGTACCTGTGCTTTGTTGTTTCGGCTTTCGTGCTGCATGTATTGTGTACTCGTTATTACGAATCTTGTCCCGTGTAGTGTATTGTGGGTCTTGTCCTGTGTATTTATTAGAGGTTTTACCTCGCTCTTTTGTTTGGGTTACATCCCTGTGTTTTTGTATACATGTTTGCTTTGGGCTTCGTCCCCATACCTTTTCATGGCATGTTGTATATTTTGGTGGAGTATTAAACCCCCCTATTACAAATTCCTGCGCCTGTCTCCAATCATTTATACTATGTGACACACAACATTCTCTATCTTCTATTTCTGTCAGCTCTCACCATTCTGCATCCCAAATGGCACCATATTCCCTAAAAGTGCCCTACTTTTAACCAGAGCCCTATGGACCCTGCTCAAGGGTAATGCACTATATGGGTAATAGGGTGCTTTTTGGGACGCATACCATGTCACTGTGGAACATGTCACTCAGGGAATGTACTATAAAAGATTCCCTGTTGGCTGCCTTATGGAATGTGCCAAGATGAGATTCACTATATTTACGCCCGGAGGGAGATGACTAATCCATTAGTATATTTTTCTTACCATTTCTGCTCTGCTCACTGAATATTTTGAGGCTTTGATGTACAGTTGTCCAATGCACTTACCTAAGCAGCCCAGGCATATCAAGCTTTCACAGATTTCCCAGTGCAATTCTCCTAGTTTTGTGCAATGTGCATTCTAATATTAAGATATCCGTTTGAAGCTTCCTTGCTCCTCCTCTGGGGAAGGTGTTTTCAGTAGATAATGACTTTCTGTGATTCAGACTGGATCCACAGGCTGTTCACCTTGTTTTCTTCCCCAAGTTGCTTGTGAAAGTCCTGAATACCCACACATATTACTGCATGAATTCCACCATGATTCATTGACATTATTACACATACTGCCTTGGGAAAAACAACAGCAATAACAGCTGTATTAACATAAAATAATTTCAGACAAATACACATTTTGTTTTTATATATACTGTAGTTGGGATATGACTTTAACAACATATAAATACATATTTTGAGATTATATTGAGATTTGAAGCACTATGGAATGATTGAATGTCGGCCCTGGTCTTTAGTGGTGGAGTAATACATTGGCTGGTGAGGGCTAGTCTGGTGCCAGGGTCTGTGTGGCACAGCTCCCACTTCCTCCTTGACTCAGGTGGTACACTGGGTTAACTCAGCACCCACGCACGCACACCCGCAAGCACCCACCCACCCATGCACGCACGCACGCGCGCGCACACACACACACACACACACACACACACACACACACACACACACACACACACACACACACACACACACACACACACACACACACACACACACACACACACACAGATGAAGGTATTTAGCCCTACCATTACCAAGAAAGGCCAGTGAGTCTAGTCTCTATCCTATTCTGCATCCTATGAATGTCCTTCCCTATAGATGGGTTAGCTGATTGTTAGCTGATTGCTAGCCAGCATGACAAGAAACTGCCATGCAGGGAATCGTAAGTGACTCATTTCAGATGTTTTTGTCATGTTCTTCATAACATGTCTTGTTTTGACTTGTTTTGACTGTTTTCATGTCAATTCTATGGCAAAAATGTGTTAGCTAGCAAACCAACAACTGGAACGAAGTATTTAAGAGAAAGTGCACATTGTGAAAATGTATTTGTTTTCAATAAATATTGGAGACGAAATATAGTTTACATGTTGTCAACAATCTAAGCCTGTCTGTTTTTCCCCATAGTTAGTTGCACATGTGTCGGTTTTGTTGCTAAACAACCAACCCGTCTATGCATCCTTCCTATTTACCAGACCTGGGTTCAAATACTATTTGAAATCATTTCAAAGACCAAAACTGCAAACCCAGCCATTTGGCACTCCAGACAGACTCAAATGTTTATATTTGAAAGATTTAAAAAAGTACACATCTATCGGAATCCTATGCTAATCCAAAATACTTTTATGTATACCCAATTCACCCATTACTGAGTCATCTATGGTTTGACTTGAGACCTTCTTTTCAGTGCATCCATTACACAACTATAGCACGATTTCTAATGAACACTGACATATCTTTTAAAGAATTCTATCAGGGCCAAGGAAAAAGGACACCTGAGAATTCACTCTCACAGCTTCACACTTTTGACTCACTTTAAATGGATCCTTTGAAATGTGACATATACAGTAATATACAGTACATGGCTGAAATTCTAAAGAATATGATTAAAATCACTTGTAAGTGGTTGAGTTTTTTTCACACTTTTTTTTCACACTGTTTTTATTTTCTTCTTGAAATCTTTCATCTCCTTCAATTATGTCCATAACTCAATCAATGTAACAGCACCTCACAGTCAAGGAATTACTACAATGGCCCTTGCTGCAATGGATCATTTCCCCTCTGCCCGGAGACTGCCTGCAGAGAGGAGACTGTCTGCAGAGAGGAGACTGTCTGCAGAGAGGAGACTGCCTGTAGAGAGGAGACTGTCTGCAGAGAGGAGACTGCCTGCAGAGAGGAGACTGTCTGCAGAGAGGAGACTGCCTGTAGAGAGGAGACTGTCTGTAGAGAGGAGACTGTCTGCAGAGAGGAGACTGTCTGCAGAGAGGAGACTGTCTGCAGAGAGGAGACTGCCTGTAGAGAGGAGACTGTCTGCAGAGAGGAGACTGCCTGCAGAGAGGAGACTGCCTGCAGAGAGGAGACTGCCTGCAGAGAGGAGATTGTCTGCAGAGAGGAGACTGCCTGCAGAGAGGAGACTGTCTGCAGAGAGGAGATTGTCTGCAGAGAGGAGACTGCCTGCAGAGAGGAGACTGTCTGCAGAGAGGAGACTGCCTGCAGAGAGGAGACTGCCTGCAGAGAGGAGACTGCCTGCAGAGAGGAGATTGTCTGCAGAGAGGAGACTGCCTGCAGAGAGGAGACTGCCTGTAGAGAGGAGATTGTCTGCAGAGAGGAGACTGCCTGCAGAGAGGAGACTGCCTGCAGAGAGGAGATTGTCTGCAGAGAGGAGACTGCCTGCAGAGAGGAGACTGCCTGCAGAGAGGAGACTGCCTGCAGAGAGGAGACTGACTGCAGAGAGGAGATTGTCTGCAGAGAGGAGACTGCCTGCAGAGAGGAGATTGTCTGCAGAGAGGAGACTGCCTGCAGAGAGGAGACTGCCTGCAGAGAGGAGATTGTCTGCAGAGAGGAGACTGCCTGCAGAGAGGAGATTGTCTGCAGAGAGGAGACTGCCTGCAGAGAGGAGACTGCCTGTAGAGAGGAGATTGTCTGCAGAGAGGAGACTGCCTGCAGAGAGGAGACTGCCTGCAGAGAGGAGATTGTCTGCAGAGAGGAGACTGCCTGCAGAGAGGAGACTGACTGCAGAGAGGAGATTGTCTGCAGAGAGGAGACTGCCTGCAGAGAGGAGATTGTCTGCAGAGAGGAGACTGCCTGCAGAGAGGAGACTGCCTGCAGAGAGGAGATTGTCTGCAGAGAGGAGACTGCCTGCAGAGAGGAGACTGCCTGCAGAGAGGAGATTGTCTGCAGAGAGGAGACTGCCTGCAGAGAGGAGACTGCCTGCAGAGAGGAGATTGTCTGCAGAGAGGAGACTGCCTGCAGAGAGGAGACTGCCTGCAGAGAGGAGATTGTCTGCAGAGAGGACACCCCAGCACTGGATCACTCCTGTGAAATCAACAGCAGGAGACAGAGGGAGGTAAAACACCGTCGGAAACACTTGATGACACATCTAAGCTCTTTATCTCACACAGCAGCACTTGTAATTATCATATTTTGAGGTAAAAAAAACATGGATGCATTAATTCACAGGAAGGATTCTGATGCTTGTGCGTTCATGGATTGCACCATACAGTATGTCAAAGCTGCCAGTACATGTGTTTCAACTAGTTTAATTCTAGCTTTAAGTAGACAGGTAGGACAGCAATTACTTGTGGGCCTTTTCACGTGTGATTTTTCCTCTGCAGAGAGGTAGAGAGGCCTTACCCTGGGATGTTGCAGCGGTGAGTACTTCCTCCCCCAGCACTGGCCCGATGGCAAAGCGCTGGTAGGCTGAGGTGACAGACTCCTGTCGGAACCCAACAGTCCTCCTCCAACGCCCCAATTTCCTTCCAAATCACGGAGACAGGTTCTGTATATTTCCTGTTTGGACAGGAAAGTGGGTAATGGCCCTCCTGGCACACAGAGCAATCATAGCTGCCATGGTAACCTTGGTGGGCAGAGCATGAGCGAGAAGGCTTTTATACAGGCCCAAGAGGAAGACATGGGAGCTTTACCATTGTGTAGTTGGACCATGGGGGACAGTGGGGGGCGGAAGCTTGGCACTGGAGCTCCACAGGGCAGTGGGTCTCTACAGAAGCAAGGGCTTCTATCTAACTCATTTATGTGTTGGACACACACGCACACACACACACACACACACACACACACACACACACACACACACACACACACACACACACACACAGCCAGTTATATGCAGTCAAGGCGAATGGCACAGTGTGTGATTCATGCACCTATGGAGTTAGATGTCACTTCCTGTCCAGAAAGTGTATTGATTTGGAGGGCCATCTCAGCTCTCCAATGAGGAGTTCTCTTGGACCTCTTCAACCAGAACTACTTCTACCTATTGAAACTGAGAGGAGATGTTATGTACCCCTTCAATGTGATCCAGTTCTAGGACAGAAATACAACACATACACAGAGCATGAACGCAAACAGTCACATGATCTGTCCTCACATCTCAGGACTCCAGGGAATGTTTAAAAAAAGGTTACGTATAAAAAATATCTAATTTCCTGTAGTCACCTGTGTCCGTCGGGGCTGTATATCAGCGGTGAGGTGCTGAGTCTGCACTCGGAGGGGTTGTTCCTCATACCGCTGCCTGTTTGTCTGAGTCTCAGTCCCTATAAACATCACAGCCACAGGATTACAAGACTCTTTACCACACCTCACTAACTGGGACTGGTGCCAAGGGGGTAGCCAGCTAGCACAGAAGATTCCCATAACGATTCTGAGAACCAACATTTGTTGGCCGGGACGGCTGATGTTGATGTTTACAGTCACCAGGACTGGAATTTTTTATTCTGTTCCTGATTAGACTGGATTCAATTGAATAATAAGACCCCAACCTTATTGAGTAATGTACATTAGCTCAATCGTATGGCTGTAATCAATGATTGTAGTATTGGGAATGGCTCCAACTACCAAACATCTTTTCAAAGGTGTCCATGTGACCATCAAACAGTTTGGCAAGTGCGATCATGTTCAACCAACGAGGAGAGGAAAATGGAGAGAACTTATCTGTATAGTTTTTTTACGGTGTTATGTTTGAACTTATTCAACTGCGTGTGGTCCCTTGACAGTGGAAAGCTTGAGGACACAGCTGTTGTCTTCATCCCTTTCCACAACACAACTTCTGCTGTATTATCCACAGTCTCTCACCACTGAAGCTCTAACACTCACAGCTTATGGCTTTGTTCTCCTGGCTGCAGTGACACAAACCACAATGTCACATTTTCCGATGCTGATCAAAGCTGTGATTATGTTACCGCAGAACAGGACAGGGCAGGAGTCATGTGCTGGAGCAGTCACGGCAAAAAGACGATGGAATACTAAAGCGTTTCACCACATCGTTATAAAAGCCTTTGATGGTGAGGGTTTCAGGCAAATCTCAACAAAAGCTTGAGATCTATATAAAAGCTTAAGAAACATGCATTTGTTAAAAAGCTTAGTGGAAGCACTTACAGTCTTTATGATACAGATTGAGAACAGCATGAGAGTGGACTATATTCATGCACACTGTCCTGCAAGGCCATGCAGGTTATGGTGTAATTTTGGAAAAGGCAGTAATGTTGGAGGTGCATTGCAATGAAAATCCTCAGCAAATGATTACACACATGCACTTGCGCTCGCACGCACACGCACACGCACACGCACACACACACACACACACACACACACACACACACACACACACACACACACACACACACACACACACACACACACACACAAGGCTGCTGGCCCAGACGGCATCCCTAGCCGGGGCCTCAGAGCATGTGCAGACCAGCTGGCTGGAGTGTTTACGGACATATTCAATCTCTCCCTATCCCAGTCTGCTGCCTCACTTGCTTCAAGATGTCCACCATTGTTCCTGTACCCAAGAAAGCAAAGGTAACTGAACTAAATGACTATCGCCCCGTAGCACTCACTTCTGTCATCATGAAGTGCTTTGAGAGGCTAGTTAAGGATCATATTACCTCTACCTTAACTGACAACTTAGACCCTTAGACCCGCTACCTTCCAGAAGGCGAGGTCAGTACAGGTGCATCAAAGCTGGGACCGAGAGACTGAAAAACAGCTTCTATCTCAAGGCCATCAGACTGTTAAGTAGCCATCACTAGCCGGTACCACCCGGTTACTCAACCCTGCACCTTAGAGGCTGCTGCCCTATGTACATAGATATGGAATCACCAGTGACTTTAATAATTGAACACAAGTCACGTTAATAATGTTTACTTGCTGCTTTACTCCTTTCATATGTATATACTGTATTCTATTCTACTGTATTCTAGTCAATGCCACGCAACATTGCTCATCCTAATATTTATATATTTCTTAACTCCATTCTTTTACTTTAGATTTGTGTATATTGTTGTGAATTGTTAGATATTACTGCACTGTTGGAGCTAGGAACAGAAGCAATTTGCTACACCCACAATAACATCTGCTAAATATGTGTTTGTGACCAATAACATTTGATTTGATTTGATTTGACACACATACACACACTAATGCACTGGTTACAAAGGTGCTTTGCTTTCCTATAATCTAGGTACTATCTGTCGCTATTGGACCTGTCCAAGGTTCTGAAACGCTATAGCCTAGTATAGACCGTTCAGGTCAGCACAGGGCTCACTTTAAAACCAAGAAGACATACGACATTTGTATAAAAGTAATGCAGTTACTATTGGAAATTTGATGAACCAGAAGTTTGACATCAGAAACTCATTTGCAAGCTGCCCGCGAAGGAATTTGATTTCCATTAATGGGGATGGCCGGTGTAGGTCTGTAGGCATAATCAAGTATCCCCTGTTTGGATTGGCTTAAAAAGTAATGTTTTACTGCGAACATTGGTATGGTGGCCAATGGGTATTTCACGTAGGCTATGTTCATGGATTGGTTGATTTTGCAGCAAGTGATAATAAATAATTGGTTCATATGCAGAGGGTTCTCTATCCTCCGCTTTCAATGTACTGCCCTGCGCACAGAAGAACAATTGTTGTTGAGATGCTGACTTGAAGAGCCGGCCTTAAGCGACACACAATTATTATTTAAAAACATTGTCGCGGTGACGCAAAGGTTTCAAATGAACAGTGGACTGGTTAGGTTATAGAGAGATGCATGAGTAGTGCGTGTGCGCCTGGTGGTTATGCTACTAATGACAGCGTGATGCATTTATGCGAGCTTGCAGTCGCCGCCTCCGGACAGAGCCGTTGTAGAAGAAGATGCTGAATCAGCTGCGCGCTCGTGAGATAGACTACCCCGGATAGGCTATGTCTCCTTTTCCAATTTCACAAATTTCTCCCTTGCTTCTGACAATAGAAGACGATACATTGGCACAGCGTTGGGAACAGTTTATTATTACATTTTGCTGCTGGAAATAAATAGGCTGCCTGTCTAGAGAGATGTGCATCGCTCCAAAGGAGACATCAAGTTTGACAACTGTAACCATCTAGGCTACGATGAAGCAGGTTGCACGAGGAGTTAGAGCATTTGGTTTGGCTGGAGACTTTATGTTACCGCTTATATCAATGGCATGACTATTTCACCACGCACAATGGAGGATAAATCCAACAAACTAATTTTGATTCCGATACTGGCCGTGGTCTTCTTGATGATAGGCTATCAGTACATTTGTTCAGCCGGCAGTAACTCTTGTCGCTTTCTAACTGGGGACAAGTTGAGTGGAATGTTCCGCCAATATCACTCGGGGGACGACATTTACGCGTACCAAGATGGGCTGGACGAGGAGGGTTCCTCAAAAATTCTGTCTAAATTCAATTTTACTGACCGAGACCTTGAGCGACACGTGGATTTCAACATCAAAGGAGATGACGTTATAGTGTTCCTCCACATCCAGAAAACCGGTGGGACTACTTTCGGACGGCACCTTGTCCGAAACATTCACCTCGAACAGCCCTGTGATTGTATGCCCGGACAGAAGAAATGTACCTGTCACCGCCCGGGCAAAGCGGAGTCCTGGCTTTTCTCCAGGTTCTCTACTGGCTGGAGTTGTGGTCTCCATGCGGACTGGACCGAGCTCACTAACTGCGTGCCTGCAGTGATGAACAAGAAAAGCAAGAAGGATGCTCAGAGGAACGGACGGTAAGGGGTCTCAATTTGATTATTGCTCCTGTACCTAATCAGTAGACCCTAAACTGTTTGTGGCCAGGAGAAACAGTGTGATGTGCAAGTGTACATTGACAGAATTCAATTCAGTGATCAGATAGGTTTGAAAGAATAATGTAGCCTATACTACATTTCTATAACAGGAACAATAGCATGCAAAGGGTGGAAAACCCCGACTCTCAGGGGCTGCAGTGGGCAGGCTTTTCTTCCAACTCAGCATGAACACTGATTAAAGTCGTTATGGTTTGTATTAAAATACTATGATTAGCCTCTCTTTTGAATAGAGCTAAAAGCTTGATTAAAAGAATAGAAGGCAAGGAGCTTGACTAAAGATGTGAAAAATGTCCCCCCTTGCACTCATGTTCCCGTTGAAAATGAATTTGCACTTTTCTGAAGGCTTTAACAGGCAATAGTTATCCTCACAGAGGGCTACTTACTGTACATGACGCCTTTATACATGGCTATAAACACATTATAAACACCTTATAAACTGCATCTATGTCAGGGTTATTCCACTCTGGGGTAGAAAGGCTGAAACACTTCTAGTTAAAACATTTTAAAAAAAAACTTGTTCCCTTTTTACTTTTTGGGTTCTGCTTGACATTACAATCATTTAATCTTCTTGTATTTTGGTTGGTGCATTTGTCCTCTTGTTGGTCCTGATCCCATACTTCTTACTGTAGATTTAGGATGTACTGTAACCATAGGGATAATACAAGAAGAGCACTGTAGATTATCCCCATGGTTTTTATTGGTATCAAGAGTTCAAAGATAATCAATGATTATGAGGGTGTTATAAAATACCATATAGACTGAGATAGTAAAACCTGAAACAGTAAATCTGGTAACAATGCAGGTAAGTATCCAGAAATATGATCTGCTTGTATAGGAACAATAAGCATGGAAATGAAACGGATCAAACGGTCAGACCAGAACCATGGCACTGGTTTGTTAAAGTTCCAATGCAGTCATTTTAATCTCAATATCAACTCATTTCTGGGTAGCAATTAATTACCTTCATTTGAGAAAAAAATCTAAATGGGAAAATATAAACAAAAATAGCTTGTCAGCAAAGAGCAATTTCTCAACAAAGATATTTGCTAAGCCTGTCTGGGCGTCATCTGAGTGGGGAGGGGGAAACTGAAAACAAGCTGTTATTGGCAGAGAGGTTTGGAACTTTCTTTCTTATTGGTCTAGGCAAGCCAGGCAAGCCAAAATTCCATCCCACCAAAACAGACTGAAATTTCAGGCGGCCTTTTCAAACAGCTCTTACTATAAAGGGCACTATCATCATTTTCACAATTTTACAGTATTATTCCAAACTCATAGTGGGGAAATATATAAAACACATGAAAAACATGTTTTTAACTGCACTGGGCCTTGACATTGGAAATTGAGAGGTTGTCACTGAGAGTCTCCGTGCCTATAGGCTAGTATGGAGCATCTATGTGGACATGTTGGTCTTTAGTGGAGCCAAAGCTGCCATCTGTCTATTGTTGCCCTCGGGTCAACTCACAGACACCCCATCATCTGGTCTCCCCTGGTCGAGGCTGTGTCAGGGCTGGTGCCAGAGCTCTGACAGCGTTGGCATTTCCAGGCAGTCCCCATGCAACTCCAGAGCATGGGACGCTTCAGTCAGGCTAACGCATGAAAGGTCACATCCATCCCAGCAGATCCTGTCACATCAGACTACTTTCATTGGAATGCCTACCGTGGGTGAATGTGGATGTATCTCCTGTTCCTAACCAACATGATCAGGATTAGGCTCTGCACTAATGCTAAAATGCCTCCCTCCCTCCCTCCCTCCCTCCCTCCCTCCCTCCCTCCCTCCCTCCCTCCCTCCCTTCTTGACTTCCGTCCTACTTTCCACATCATTTACCTTCACTTGACCAACCCCATCAGTGAGTCATGCGAGGTTACTGCCAATTACTAATAAGAGCACCGTGCCACAGAGTCCAGCATGGCGTGCTCCTCACAACAGCAACACACTGCTCCAACCTTAGAACCTCCTTAATTTGTCACTTCTGCTCTTCCACGGTCAGCTGCAATGGTAGGAAAGAGAGAGAGAGAGAGCGAGAGAGAGAGAGTGAGAGTGAGAGAGAGAGAGAGAGAGGAGGCAAACCTCACTGTCTCACCCAAGTAGAAAGATAACATAATTAATGACCTGTTCTGGGGTCAATTCCATCTCAGAACAATCAAATTTGAATGGCATTGAATCACCGGCTATGAACTGGAAAACTGACCATTATCTTTGACAGTTTTTTTTTCTTCAATTCATTGAAAATGAAAGTCAAACCCTGAGGCTGACGGACAGGGCTTTTACTCAGAGCCTGTGAACATTGGCTAATGTGTTTCTTCCGCAAAGAGACACCACTACTAGAATAGACAAATATATTATTAACATTAACACAGAGATAAAACATCCTACCCAGGACCCACAGCAGTCTAGTAGTCTAATAATATGGGTTTTGTGCACAAAATCCAGTACACTGATGATTCAGCGTTGTCTTCCTCCTCCACGTTTCACTGGCACTGGGACCCAAAGCACACCATGAGAAAATGAGAAAAAACCCATCTGGTGGTAAATTTCTGACATTAATCTTGTCCTGCACTTAAGTCAATTTCTCATCCGTTAAATCCCTCAGCTCAAGATTCCCATCTGAGGAGAAGGCTGTTTTATGTAAGCTCCTCTCACAGTCAGTTCAGAGGGTAGATTGAATTTCTAACTGTATTTACAGTGAATTTCACATGATTGTCACAACCCATTTCACACACACACATATAACAAGGAAGTCACATCAGATAGGACCAAAATGAATAAGAACATGTCAATAAAATGAAATAAAACGGATAATATATGATCAGAAGGTGATTATCAGTGGAGGTGTAGCCCAGGTGTATTCATGTACAGCAGATGTCTCACACTCCGAGGTGTGTGTGTGTTCCAGACACTCTGTGTAGATCAACCACACGCACGCACGCACACAAGCACGCACACACACATGCACACAGAGCTCGGAGCATGCTCTTCACACATCATTAGGACACAGCATCCCGGTTCTGACACTCATTACCCTTTTTTTCTTCACAGAAGGCAGGAGAGAGAGAGACGTATGATTTCCGACCTTAATTAGCCAAGTTGGTATAAGGTAATTCTGTCATTAGTGTGTTCCCTCTGTGTAGTTTCTATAGACCTGGAATTAACTGGACCAGGGCTTCCCAAACTCAGTCCTGGGGCCTCCCAGTGGTGTACATTTGGGGTTTTGCTCTAGCACAACACAGCTGATTCAAATAGTCCAAGCTTGATGAAGAGTTGGCTATTTGAATCAGCTGTGTAGTGCTAGAGCAAAAACCAAAACCTGCACCCGGGGGGGGGGGGGGGGGGGGGCCCAGAACCGAGTTTGGGAAACCCTGAACTAGACCAAAGGTCCATTCAGTTATTATTTCCCATAGAAGTTGGTGAATGGATCATATGCCTTAATAAAGTCTTGTGTCAGCAACACCTTCTCCCAGCAATTGCCTGGGAAGTCTCTCAAAAAACCGAATGTGTCGTTGGTTTGGATCATATTCCCAAAATGTATCAGTCCCTAATCAGAACGTAACATGTTCCATTGTAACGTAATATCATGTATTCTGCAGAGGCATTCAGAGGATAGTAGTAATCTCCACACTCCTTTACAGGAGATTAGAGATTACATTGTTTTATCATCTGGAGGCAGATTAAGGAGCAGATCCCGATTTATACACAAACTTGTCGCTCTTCACGTGCATACAGCACGTCACTAAAGCCCCGGATACAAGCCTCTTTCTACTTGTGCCTTTCCCCTCTCATTTTCTGTCTTATCGAGAAGTGTTTTGAGTACACAGGTTTCACGACAGAGAATCTGTGTGAGTGGTATTACAGTAACAGCTGTGTGTGTGTGTGTGTGTGTGTGTGTGTGTAGCTCACCCAAGACAACCCAGAGGATTGGAAGTGACTTATTTAGAAGAAAACAACTGCTAAGATGAACATGTCAAGATCAATTCATGACTAATACCTCAAAGCTACTGTAAATACTAACACTCCAGGTTTGAGTATTAGAGTAGTAGCTGTGTCAAAGAATTTCAAAATACTTTTGTTTGACTCTGAATTTCTCTAATATAAGGTCATTTGAAACAGTGACATAACTTGACTGTTTTCATGTCGCCATGCCAAGTTATTTTCTGAGAAACAATCAGGACATGCTCATGAGTGACATGTGATTGCATCATTACCTGTTTGGCCATCTGTGTCTGTAGGCCATTGATGTGGTTCCATGTATTACTGTATGTAGTTCCATAAGCAGTACATGGTCTTTCTGATAACTGTGTTAAAGAGAAAGGTGACATGCTAACTACAATCCTGACAGGCTGCTGTGCTCCTGACTTGTATAGTTTATCTTTAGGAAATGTACAAATCTTTGCAACAAAAGCAGGTTTCTGTCAATTGAGAAATATGCGCTGCTCTGTGCTGGGGGGAAAGTGAAGGCTGAAATACATTGTGGTCCAAGTAACTCACTGGAGAGTCCATTATTCTTTGGTGTCTCCCCCCCCACCCACCGTCCCTCTCCCCCGCCCTCTCACGCTCGCCCTCGCCCTCCTTCTCCCACTCCCCTCTCTCTCTCTCTCTCTCTCTCTCTCTCTCTCTCTCTCTCTCTCTCTCTCTCTCTCTCTCAATCCAAGATCTACCCAGTAAATCTCTCATTTTATTCCACTGTCTCTGCACCAGTATGTATCCCTAGGGCTTTCCTGTAGCTCCCGAAATAGCATCCCAGATCTGAGACCATCAGAGAACCACAGTTAGCCCCCCCTCTCTCTTTGTCTACTCAATCTGAAATGGATCTGTGCCGTATCGAGTAACATTCCTTCTCTGCCTATTCTCCCGTGGTCTTGTAATGGACTGCACGTTGTACTGTGTGTGTGTGTGTGTGTGTGTGTTGGCACGTGGGCGTGTACGTGCGAGCACTGTAGGAAGGTATTCTATTATCACCTCATGTAACAACTGGCAGAGAACTCCAGTAGAGGAAGTGATCTGTTCAGTCACATCAACTAATTGCTCAATTAATATGCACAACTCTATTTAATCCAACAGCATCAGCCAAACAAGTGGTGTTAAGTAATCACAGCATCTCTAAAGGAAAAAAGGATTTCACACACAGCTGTTCATGCTTGGCTAGCGCGTAGCATCTTTCCCTTCTTTAAATGAGTGTTGCATCAGCATTCACGCTTCATCTGCGGAGAGAGACTATACACGCTGTCGAACAGACGCCGTTGAACAGGAGAGAGTGCAGAAGTGATCTGATTGGTCCCTAATACATGGTGACAGTCATATACATCCAGGAAGAGAAACAGTGGTTCTGTCCCAAATGTATCTCTAATCCCTATATAGTGCACCACTTTTGACCAGGGCCCATAGTGCTCTGGTTAAAACTAGTGAACTTTAGGGAATAGGATGACATTTGGGACTCACCCACTGAGAGAGATACAGTGACAGTCCCATTCTGCCCAGTGTGAGCTCTGATGTTACTTGCTCTGTATCAAACGTTCTCAGTGAGGACTTAGTGAGCTCAGTTGTCATAATTGGGGCTAGTTCCATTTTTTTTACCTGACCATGATGATCTCTGAGTGCGAGTCATTACAAGTTAATTACCCCAACAACACCTTAATATCCTGGAACTGGCTTGAGCAGCAATCAGTCAATTAACAAAATCAATCACACACTAGAGTGAATGGGTCTGTCCACTCCCACACTTGGTTGTACGGGCCGGAGACAGTGCTGAGAGTGTGAATGGACAAGAGGTCAGTCTGACCCATAGAACTGGAATTAGTTTCAATCTATTTCTAGGATCTGAGCTTACTCTACAGACAGCTCTCGCAGGTCTTTCAACTCTTGTGGAGTTGTCCTCCCTGCAGTCTCTAAGAAGGGGCTTTGTATATGTAGTATCTATGCTCTTTTTATCTTACCATATCATTCCCTGCCTCTTTTTTGTCACTTCTCCATCTCACCCTCTGTTTGTATTTTTCTGAGACCATGTGGTGCAGCTAGGGTTTATAATGCAGAGCTCCAGCTCTTTGTTTTGTTCTCTCTCTCTCTCTCTCTCTCTCTCTCTCTCTCTCTCTCTCTCTCTCTCTCTCTCTCTCTCTCTCTCTCTCTCTCTCTCTCTCTCTCTCTCTCTCTCTCTCTCTCTCTCTCTCTCTCTCTCTCTCTCTCTCTCTCTCTCTCTCTCTCTCTCTCTCTCTCTCTCTCTCTCTCTCTCTCTCTCTCTCTCTCTCTCTCTCTCTCTCTCTCTCTCTCTCTCTCTTCTCTCTCTCTCTCTCTCTCTCTCTCTCTCTCTCTCTCTCTCTCTCTCTCTCTCTCTCTCTCTCTCTCTCTCTCTCTCTCTCTCTCTCTCTCTCTCTCTCTCTCTCTCTCTCTCTCTCTCTCTCTCTCTCTCTCTCTCTCTCTCTCTCTCTCAGTGAGGATTCATTAAGTAGATCTCTAGACCAGACTGGGGAGGATATCTCCCACAGTCTGGCTGTTGGCAGTAGTCACACAGCTCCACATGGCTCTGGCTCAATAGACACACTGATGATCCAACTCCCATCTGATCGTTTCCCACACTAATATAACTCCCATACTGACATTCTAATATTCGGAAAGAAATGTTTAGGTGATTTGTTATGTTCAGTTCCCTGTTTTGACAATCTTTCAGGCCCCTACAGTAAGTATTGAATGAATCTGCCACTAAGTATAGTAACATTACCAGTGGTTGGTTGGTTAATGGTTTATGGTGAATGTTTAATTGCCGGTTAGTGATCATTTAGTTAGTGGTTAGCTCTGATATGTCTTTATTTTGGGCTCCCGAGTGGCGCAGTGGTCTAAGGCACTGCATCTCAGTGCTAGCGACATCATAGCAGTCCCTGGTTCAAATACAGGCTACATCATTTCTAGCTATGACTGGGAGTCCCTTAGGGAGGTGCCCAGCATTGGCTGGGGAAGGCTGTCATTGTAAATAAGCATTATTTTCTTAACTGATTTGCCTAGTTAAATAATATATATTTTTAAAAATTGCATCTCTCACTATCTTTCTATTTCTTGTCTAACTGCACGGTTCAAGGACACAACCTCCATTCCCAGCAGGAAATTCCACCTCCTGTAGGGGGCCGGGGAGCAGGAGGTCACAAACTCACACCCTCTGTGTCTCCTGCAGGGAAGCTAATTCACACACCAGAAAGGGGTGTCGGAGAGTGTTTGAGGGTGTTAAGTTTGGGAATAGGACAACCGATTGGGTTATTGTGAAGATGAAAGAGTATGATAGAAAATGGTACGCCTCGTGTAGCCTATGTGGGTGAATGTTGCTTCAGTGTGGTGTTAGTGACACCTTTGAATTGGATTTGCACTGGTTGTGTGGTTCACTCCCCAAGAATCATCAACACCCTAGCTTCAGTGTGAAGTAGAAACATCCACAACTTTCAAACCTCTTATCTACCAGTATCACACAATATGGCGGAAGTAAGGGTAGGGTAGGAATGCTAGTACACAAGTACCAGGTCAGGCAACCGTGATTTATTGAAATGTCTGATGGACTTATTCACCTCATTCGATTGGAATCACAGACAGTAGTCTCAGTTTGGCCAAACTTCCTATGGGGGGACTTCGTGCACAGACTTAGAACAGTCAACACAGCAGAAGAGTAAGAGATGGTGCTGCAGTGGATAGCAGCCATTTTACGGGCCCCGGACCAATTCTGCTTTTTGAGAACGTGTTCGTGTTCGCCATAATTTCCTATGAACGAAAACAGCTTCCGGACAGAACAGCGACCACTAACCTTGATTTGGATGACAATTTATACTTCAATGATTCAACAGCTCTGGACTTGCTGCTTACTCCAGACCAGGCGCTAATCCCCGGGACTCGAAAAGAGGAAGCGTCAGCCCAGGAAAGGCAGAAGAGCCGCCATCCTGACAAGGTTATGCTGATGAGCAAATAAACCGCCTCTACCCTCTGTTCTGTTGGCGAACATACAATCACTAGAGAACAAACTGAAGAACTGTAATGTTCTATGTTTCTCCATAAAATATTACAGGCCTTTATGGTTGAGTGGCCAAGCGGAAGCCATTCCACAGTAAAAGGCACAGAACTGCCCACTTGGAGTTTGACAAAAGGCATCTAAAGGACTCTCAGACCACGATAAACAAGATTCTCTGGACTGATGACACCAAGATTGAACTCTTTGGCCTGAGTGCCAAGTGTCACATCTGGAGGAAACCTGGTACCATCCCTTCGGTGAAGCATGGTGGTGGCAGCATCATACTGTGGGGATTGTTTTCAGTGGCAGGGACTGGGAGACTAGTTGGGACTCTAAGATAAAGTCTCTGAATGTCCTTGAGTGGCCCAGCCAGAGCCCGGACTTGAACCCAATCGAACATCTCTGGAGAGACCTGAAAATAGCTGTGCAGCAACGCTCCCCATCCAACCTGACAGAGCTTGAGAGGATCTCCAGAGAAGAATGGAAGAATCTACCCAGATACAGGTGCGCCAAGCATGTAGCGTCATACCCAAGAAGACTCGAGGCTGTAATCACTGCCAAAGGTGCTTCAACAAAGTACTGAGTAAAGGGTCCACACCTCTCTGATTCACAGGGCTTAAATGCGGAAGACACATTCAGTTAAATACATTCAGTTGTACAACTGGCTAGGTATCCCCCTTTCCCTTTCCTTTCCTAATACATATTTAAATGTGATATTTCCGTTTTTTTATACATTTGCAAAAATGTCTAAGAACTTGTTTTTGCTTTGTCATTATGGGGTATTGTGTGTACATTAATGAGGGGGAAAAAAACTATTTAATACATTTTAGAATAAGGCTGTAACGTAACAAAATGTGGAAAAAGTCAAGGGGTCTGAATACATTCCGAATGCACTGTACATCTCGCTGGTTTTTCCATGCAGCCTCAGGTAGGACAAAATGTCTCTTTGGTAACAACAGCTGGTGCATGATCTTTAATGTTAAGGAAGTCTCAAGTTTTTGTTTGCCTGAGTTAGAATACCTCATGATAATCTGCAGACTATACTATTTACCAAGAGTTTTCATCTATATTTTTCTAATCTATTTTCCACCACAATCCGATGCTGGCACTAAGACTGCACTCAATGAGCTGTATAGGGCCATAAGCAAACAGGAACATGTATAGACAGTACATACTGCGGTGCTTCTCATGGCTGGTGATTTTAATGCAGGGAAACGGAAATTAGTTTTACTTCATTTTTACCAGCATATCACCTGTACTAAATGCAATAAAACTCAACATCACGTTTACTCCACACACCTAAACTCATACAAGGCTCTCCCCTGCCCTCCCTTTGGCAAGTAGGACCAAAACTCTATACCTGCTTACAAGCAAAAATTCAAACAGGAAGTACCAGTACCAGTACCATACATTTTTCCATTATTAAAGTGGCTGGAGTTGAGTCAGTATGTTGGCAGTAGCCACTCAATGTTAGTGGTGGCTGTTTGATGGCCTTGAGATAGAAGCTGTTTTTCAGGCTCTCGGTCCCTAATTTGATGCACCTGTACTGACCTCGCCTTCAGGATGATAGCGGGGTGAACAGGCAGTGGCTTGGGTGGTTGTTGTCCTTGATGATCTTTATGGCCTTCCTGTGACATCGGGTGGTGTAGGTGTCCTGGAGGGCAGGTAGTTTGCCCCCGGTGATGCGTTGTGCAGACCTCACTACCCTCTGGAGAGCCTTACGGTTGTGGGCGGAGCAGTTGCCGTACCAGGCGGTGATACAGCCTGACAGGATGCTCTCGATTGTGCATCTGTAAAAGTTTGTGAGTGCTATTGGTGACAAGCCGAATTTCTTCAGCCTCGTGAGGTTAAAGAGGCGCTGCTGCGCCTTCTTCACCACGCTGTCTGCGTGGGTGGACCAATTCAGTTTGTCCGTGATGTGTACGCCGAGGAACTTAAAACTTACTACCCTTTTATGGGATATTGTTTTGAGTTAGTGCACGTAGCACCTCTGTAGTCACGGTTTGTTGTTTGTTTCGTTCTTTCTTTGTTGTTTTGTGCGTTTTTAAATAAATATTAAGTGGAAACCATATCGCGCTGCAGTTTGGTCCGATAATTATTCCAGCGAACGTGACAGAATATCCCATCAAATCAGGACCAAGCAGCGTGCCCAAAGAGGGAAGGATTTCCGGACAAGGGAAGAAGTGATGGGGAGATGCGAAATCCTTCCTTGGCGACAGACGGAAGGAGATTATGGAGGACAGCGATGACGAAAAGGTTTGCGGCTACAGAACGCCTAAGGACAACACCAAGTTTTTATTTGGGGGGTGGCACATGGAGCTTGCGGCTGAGCAGAGGGAAGAGCAAGAGACTGTCAGGGAGGCAATGACAAAGTTGGGAGAGAGTGAGATGAGAGAGATGTTGTGCAAGTGTGTTCTGCTCAACGTCTGACCAGAGGATCCGGTTAGCAGCCTGGTGCAACCTGTGCCGGTTCCACACTTCTGGCCTCAAGTGCACCTCTCCAGTCCGGTACGTCATGTTTCTCCTCCTCGCACTCTCCCTGAAGTGCGTGTCCCCAGTCCGGTAATTCCTGTACCTGCTCCTCGCACTCTCCCTCAAGTGCGCCTTCCCAGTCAGGTACGTCCTGTGTCTGCTCCCAGCACTCGCCCGAAGTGCGTGTCACCAGTCTGGCGCCACCTATGCCGGCTCCAGGTACTAGGCCTCCAGTGCGCCTTCCCAGTCCGGTGCGTCCTGTGCCTGCTCCTCGCACTCGCCCTGAGGTGCCTGCCACCAGTCCGGTGCCACCTGTGCCGGCCCCACGCATCAGGCCTCCAGTTCTCTTCCCCCGTCCAGAGCTTCAGGCGACGGTCCCCAATCCAGAGCTTCATGCGATGGTTCACAATCCAGAGCTTCCGGCGACGATTCACAGACCATAGCTTCCGGCGACATTTCACAGTCCGGAACCTCAAACGGCGATCCACAGTCCAGAACCTTGAACGACGGTCCACAGTCCGGAACCTCCAACGACGGTCCACAGTCCGGAACCTCCTGAGACGGTCCACTGTCCGGAACCTCCTGAGACGGTCAACGGTCTGGAACCTTCCTGTGATGGTCAACGGTACAAAACCTCCAGCTCCATGGCCGGAGCCTTCCCCTGCGCAGATGCCCAGTCTTAGCATGGCGTCCAGTCCAGCTCCAAGGCCAGAGTCTTCTTCTGCGTTGGTGCCCAGTCCAGGCACAGCGTCCAGTCCCGCTCCATGGCTGGAGCCTTCCCCTGCGCCGGTGCTCAGTCCAGGCACGGCGTCTGGTCCAGCTCCATGGCCGGAGCCTTCCTCTGCACTGACATCCAGTCCAGATCTGGTGTCCAGTCCTGCTCCATGGCAGGAGCCTTCCTTGACACCGATGTCCAGTCCAGGCACAGTGTTCAGCCCGGGTCCATGGCTGGATCCACGGCATGAGCGGGTTCTTCGTCCTGCACCAGAGCTGCCCCCGATGCTGGCGGATCCGCGGGATGAGCGTTTTCTTCGTCCCGCACCAGAGCCGCCACCGATACTAATCACCCCCCCTATCCTCCCCATTTGGTTTCAGGTTTTGCGGGGGGGGGGGGGGGGGGGGGTACTATCATGCCCTGACCATAGAGAGCCTTTGTTTTTCAATGGTATAGTAGGTCAGGACGTGACTGGGGGTATTCTAGTTATTATTTTCTATGTGGGGTTCTAGTTTCGTTTTTCTATGTAGGTGTTTGGGTATGATTCCCAATTAGAGACAGCTGGCTATTGTTGTCCCCATAATTTTTTTCCACCTGTATTTTATGGGATATTGTTTTGAGTTAGTGCACGTAGCACCTCTGTAGTCACGGTTTGTTGTTTGTTTCGTTCTTTCGTTTGTTGTTTTGTGCGTTTTCAAATCAATATTATGTGGAAACCATATCGTGCTGCAGTTTGGTCCGATAATTATTCCAGCAAACATCACAACTAGTGTTGTCACGATACCAGCATTTTGACTTCAATACCAGACTTAGTATCACAATACTCAATAACATCACAACACTCAATACCAAAACAATTCCAAAACGATACCACAGCAAAAAATAAGGCATATTAGCCAATGCCACAGAATGGCACCTCATCCAGACAGATTAACTCAGCTACTGCTCTGTTAAATTGTTGGGCATCTTTTGAGCGCATTTTATTACATCAACATATTTCAGAGACAGTCATGTATACATTAATGAATCAATTAGACATGAATGAATCAATTAGACAATAATCAATCATTTATTTGAATGGTAAATCTCTGTCGAAAAACTGGGTAAATCAACATGTAGGCTTATCCACAATACAGGTGAATACATATTCAATAGGAGTGTGTACATGCATTGAGTTATTGAGCTTGTTTTGGCAGATTTCACGGGACTACAGATGACAAACAATCTGTTTCCCTTCCATTTTGGACTTATTTAATTGTACTGATCTATCACGTTTCAGTTATGCCCCAGATGCAGACAGTGTCGAAGAAACAAAAGTTTATTTCTAATACAGGGGCAGGCAAACGACAGGTCAAAGGCAGGCAGGGGTCAATAATCCAGAGAGGGTAATAATTTATGGTAAAGGGTCCAGAACAGCAGGCAGTCTCAGGGTCAGGACAGGCAGGGGTCAATAATCCAGTAAGGTGGGGTCAGGTACAGAACGACAGACAGTCTCAGGGTCAGGGTAGACAGAATGGTGAAAACCCGGGAAGAATTAGAAAACAGGAGCAAGAAACAGGCAGGAGCAGGGGAACAAACGCTGGTAGGTTTCACAAACAAAAGAAAGTGGCAACAGACAAACAAAGAACACAGGTATAAATACACAGGGGATAATGGGGAAGATGAGTGACACCTGGAGGGGGAGACAAGCACAAAGACAGGTGAAACAGATCAGGTTGTGACAGTACCCCCCCCCCCCCCTCTAGAAGCGCCACCTGGAGTCCTACCTGGGTGCCAGGTGGCGGAAACAGGAGACAAAGGACTGTGAGACATGGGTTTAATTCTGGACACATGAAAGGTGGGATGTATGCGAAGGGTACAGGAGCCGGGGTCCGGTGGCAATCCGCTTGTCGTCGATACCTGGAGGTGGTCTTGAGAAGGGCCGACCGGGCTCTCCTCCAGGTACGCCGATAGCGGCGGATAAACATCTGGGCAGAAGGTATGACGACCTCTTCTTCCTGCTCAGGCAAGAGCGGGCTGATACCCCAGGGAACTCTCAAAAGGTGATAGGCCCATGGCAGAGCAGGGAAAGGTGTTGTGGGCGTATTCGACCCACACAAGCTGCTGGCTCCAGGTGGTGGGGTTGGCGGAGACCAGGCAGCGCAGAGTAGTCTCTAGGTCTTGGTTGGCTCACATCGACTGGCCTTTGGACTGGGGGTGGAACCCGGAGGACAGGCTGGCCGACGACCCAATGAAGGTGCAGAATGCCTTCCAGATCCGGGACGAGAATTGAGGACCCAGGTCGGAGACCATGTCAATGTGCAGTCTATGGATCCGGACATGCTGACATGCTGCACCATGAGTTGGGCCGTCTCCTTGGCAGAGGGTAGCTTGGGGAGAGGAATGAAGTATGCGGCTTTGGAAAACCGATCCACAAGGGTCAGGATGGCGGTGTTGCCATCAGACAGGAGGAGACCCATGACAAAATCTAGGGAGATGTGGAACCAGGGACGGTGAGGGACAGGCAGAGGTTGGAGGAGACCAGCCGGAGCTTGCCGAGGAGCCTTATTCAGTGCACAGACCATGTAAGCGGCGACAAATGCGGAGACGTCAGGAACCATGGTAGGCCACCAAAAGCATTGTTGCACAATAAGCCAGGGTCCGCTGGGAGCCCAGGTGGCAGGCAAGCCTGGAGGAGTGGGCCCACTCCAGGACCTTCGAGCGGACTGCGTCAGGAACGAACATCCGGTTTGGCTGGGAACGCTATGCCTCCCAAACCTGCTTCGCTATTCCCCAGCTGGGTGCTGTCGCCAGGCATGAGGTGGGTAGGATGGTCTCAGGTTCTGCGGTACAGCCCCTCTGAAGTCAGCGCAGCCTGCCCCAGGACGTCTTCCTGGGGCCTGGGAAGTTGCCCCGGACCTCTCCGCCATTCCCGTGGAGTACCAGGACCTCCAGGAGGTGTTCAGTAAGGCCCGGGCCACTTCGCTGCCGCCGTACCAACCATTTGACTATGGGAATTATCTTTTCCCAGGCACCACTCCGCCCCGGGGGACGACTGTACTCTCTTTCGGTTCCGGAGACCAAGGCTATGGAGACCTACATTGAGGACTCCCTAGCAGCTTAAATTTAGAGAGGGAGATATAAAACTCCAGCTTCAGAGATTTTTGCAATTCGCTCCAGTTATTGGCAGCAGAGAACTGGAAGGAAGGGCGGCCAAAGTAAGTGTTGGCTTTGGGGATGACCAGTGCAGTATACCTGCTGGAGCGCGTGGGTGTTGCTATGGTGACCAGTGAGCTGAGATAAGGCAAGGTTTTACCTAGCAAAGACTTGTAGATGACCTGGAGCCAGTGGGTTTGGCGACGGATATGTAGTGAACCAGACACCTAGGTATTTGTAGTTGTCCACATATTCTAGGTCAGAACCGTCCAGAGTAGTGATGCTAGTCGGGCAGGAGGGTGCGGGCAGCAATCTGTTGAAGAGCATGCACTTAGTTTTACTTGCATTTAAAAGCAGTTGGAGGCTACGGAATGAGTGTTGTATGTCTTTGAAGCTCGTTTGGAGGTTTGTTAACACAGTGTCCAAAGAAGGGCCAGATGTATACAGAATGGTTTAGTCTGCGTGGAGGTGGATCAGAGAATCACCAGCAGCAAGAGCGACATCATTGATATATACAGAGAAAAGAGTCTGCCTGAGAATTGAACCCTGTTGCACCCCCATAGAGACTGCCAGAGGTCCGGACAACAGGCCCTCCGATTTGACACACTGAACACTATCTGAGAAGTAGTTGGTGAACCAGGCGAGGTAGTCATTTGAGAAGCCAAGGCTATTGAGTCTGCCGATAAGGAAGTGCTGATTGACAGAGTTGATAGCCTTGGCCAGGCCGATGAAGACGGCTGCACAGTACTGTCTTTTATCGATGTCGGTTATGATATTGTTTAGGACATTGAGCGTGGTTGAGGTGCACCCATGACCAGCTCAGAAACCAGATTGGATAGTGAAGAAAGTGCGATGAGATTCGAAATGTTCGGTGATCTGTTTATTAACTTGGTTTTTGAGGATTTTAGAATGTCAGGGCAGGATGGATATATGTCTATAACAGTTTGGGTCTAGAGTGTCTCCCCCTTTGAAGAGGGGAATGACCGCGGCAGCTTTCCAATCTTTGGGAATCTCAGACGATACGAAAGAGATGTTGAATAGGCTAATAATAAGAGTCTTAACAATTTCGGCGGATAATTTTAGAGAGAGGGTCCAGATGAGAGGGTCCAGTGCTGAGATGTTGGCCGGGGTAGGGGTAGCCAGGTGGAAAAGCATGGCCAGCCATGAAAAAATGCTTATTGAAATGATCGATTATCGTAGATTTATTGGTGGTGACAGTTTTTCCTATCCTCAGTGCAGTGGGCAACTAGGAGGAGGTGCTCTTATTCTCCATGGACTTTACAGTGTCCCAAAACGTTTTGGAATCAGTGCTACAGGAAGCAAATTTCTGTTTGAAAAAGCTAGCCTTAGCTTTCCTAACTGACTGAGTATATTGGTTCCTGACTTCCCTGAAAGTTGCATATCGCGGGGGCTAGTTTATGCTAATGCAGAACGCCACAGGATGTTTTTGTGCTGGTCAAGGGCTGTCAAGTCTGGGGTGAACCAAGGGCTATATCTGTTCTTAGTTCTACAATTCTTGAATGGGTCATGCTTATTTAAGATGGAGAGGAAAGCACTTTTGATGAGCAACCAGGCTTCCTCTACTGACGGGATGAGGTCAATATCCTTCCAGGATACCTGAGCCAGGTCAATTAGAAAGGCCTGCTCGCTGAAGTGTTTTAGGGAGTGTTTGACAGTGATGAGGGGTCGTTTGACCGCGGACCCATGGCGCATGCAGGTAATGAGGCAGTGATCGCTGAGATCCTGCTTGAAGACAGCAGAGGTGTATTTAGAGGGCAAGTTGGTAAGGATGATATCTAAGAGGGTTCCCATGGTTACGGATTTAGGGTTGTACCTGGTAGGTTCCTTGATAATTTGTGTGAGATTGAGGGCATCTAGCTTAGAATGTAGGACGTCCGGGGTGATAAGCATGTCCCAGTTTGTGTCACATATGGTGTCTAGGGCACAGCTGGGGGTTGATGGGGGTCTATAACAAGTGGAGAGAGAGAGACGTGTTCCTGGAAAGGTGGATTTTTAAAAGTAGAAGCTCGAATTGTTTGGCACAGACCTGAATAGTATGACAGAACTCTGCAGGCTATCTCTGCAGTAGATTGCAGCTCCGCCCCCTTTGGCAGTTCTATCTTGACGGAAAATGTTATAGTTAGGGATGGAATTTTCAGGATTTTTGGTTGCCTTCCTTTTTGGCGGAGTGTGCATAAGCAGTGAATTAAACAAACTTAGGGAGGAGGCTTCTAATCTTAACATGCATGAAACCAATGCTTTTACGGTTACAGAAGTCAACAAATGAGAGCGCCTGGGGAATGGGAGTAATGCTGGGGGCTGAAGGGCCTGGGTTAACCTCTACATCACCAGAGGAACAGAGGAGCAGGATAAGAGTACGGCTTAAGGCTAAAAGAACTGCTCGTCTAGTACATTTGGAACAGAGAGTAAAAGGAGCAGGTTTTTGGGTGCGGAAGAATAGATTCAAGGCATAATGTACAGACAAGGGTATGGTAGCATGTGAGTACAGTGGAGGTAAGCCTAGGCATTGAGTGACGATGAGAGAGGTTTTGTTTCTAGAGGCACCATTTAAACCAGGTGCGGTCACCGCATGTGTGGGGGGTGGAACATAAGGGCTAGCTAAGGCATATTGAGCAGGGCTGGAGGCTCTACAGTGAAATAGACAAAAAATTACTAACCAAAACAGCAATAGACAAGGCATATTGATATTAGGGAGAGGCATGTGTAGCCGAGTGATCATAGGATCCAGTGAGTGAAGCCCAGGAATTATCTGATGGATTTCTTTGGCTAAGTTGGGAGATGGGCCTAGCTTGAGGCTAGCTCCAGGCTAACTGGTGCTTGCTTCGGGACAGAATCCCCCTGGGAATCCCCCTGGGACGGTTACGTCGGTAGACCAGTCGAGATGGATCGGCGGGGCTCCGTGTCGGCAGCAAAGGATCCAGGCTAATTGGCAAAAGAGGTATTGAAGCCCGGGAATTATCTGATGGATTTCTTCGGCTAGCCCAGAGATGGGCCTAGCTCCAGGCTAGCTCCAGGCTAACTGCATCACGGCTTGGTATGGCAACTGCTTGGCATCAGACCACAAAGCACTACAGAGGGAAGTGCATACTGGGACGAGCTCCCTGCCATCCAGGACCTCTATACCAGGTGGTGCCAGAGAAAGGCCCTAAACATTGTCAAAGACTCCAGCCACCCAAGTCATAGACTGTTCTCTCTGCTACCGCACGTCAAGTGGTATCAGTGCATGAAGTCTGGAACCAGCAGGACCCTGAATAGCTTCTAACCCCAAGCCATAAGACCGCAAAATAGTTACCCAAATAGCTACCTGCACTATCTGCATTGTCCCTTTTTGAACTAACTCTTTTGACTCATTACATACACTGCTGCTACTATCAACCCTGTTGCCTAGTCACTTTACCCCTACCTATATGTACATATCTACCTCAATTTCCCCTGTGCATCAACAGTATTTATTCCTCTTGTTGTTCTTTTTTATTGTTAAAAAAATGATATCTTTCCTTTGTTGGGAAGGGCCCGTAAGTAAGTATTTCACTGTCAGTCTACACCTGTTGTTTATGAAGCATGTGACAAATACAATTGTATTTGATTTGAGCCATTTTCCACGAAGTGACTCAATTCCACCTCATCAAGCCAGTGTGTGTCCTTAATAGTAATGAATGAGAATTGTCTTGGCTAATATTGATCCCATGTTCCACATTTCCTCTACGGCGTGAGTTCCTTTAAAGCCTAAGCAAGCGAGGGGAAGGTGAGGGGAGGCAAGGGGGAGACAGCAATAGCGTCAAGTTCGCCCCACACACTCCGGGAAATCAATGAGAGGCTGTCTGCACTGCAGATGAAGGAGACTTGGAGATCAGGCCATAAGAGGGGCATAGACATAGAAATTCTAGGTCTATGGCAATACAAGGTGTTTCAACAACAATTGCTCCTGTTTTGAGTATCCCGTCCATTCATTTAAGTTAGTCATTGAGTGCTTTGTCTGTTATAGCAGCATACTGTTTTCTTAGAGTTGTATTTTTTTTATCATATGAGTTTGTGTCCAAGTATCTTCCCGACTACCATGGGTCCGAGTACCCATAACACCCTCTGTTCCCCTCAGACATTTCTAAACCAGAGAACTATGTCTAAAAGGTCAGCAGACACTGTATAGCTTACTGAAGGCCAGTGGATACAACTCCAGTCGTGTTAAATGCCATAAGCCAACTTCGCCCATTTAGTTAAAAAAAAAAAATCTTTGACCAATTATCTTTATTCAACCATCCATCAGACAGACACTGGGAGTCGTGGCAGGGCAGTATTGATTGCTTGTCCAGAGTGCTCCTATGCACTGTTGAAATGGTCAGTTATGAATGATTGAGAGGCACTCATCTTATTAGGGTGGATAGAGGCCTCTCTGCCACTGGGTCAGATGCATCTGAAATGGCACCCTATTTCCTATAACAATTCACTACTTTTGTCAAAATAAGTGCACTACATGGAATAGGGTGCCATTTTAGACACAACCATTGCATTGACCGTGCCAGGAGATGAGGAGGGGTGTTCCTCTGAATGAAAATGATTATGTAGTAGTGAATTACGTTGTTGCTCATTTACTTACTTTCCCTATATTGCTTGGTTTGCTATTTTATCTCAATAAATATTAGTGACTTCGTGGTTATGAATATTAAGTTATTTCGGCTTCTTACAGTACATGTTCATATTCCTTGTTGTAACACAACTTGAATTGAAGTTACACATGGATTTTGTGAGAGCAACACAGAGAGGAGCTGGGCTCATTTCAATCAATCAATCAATCAATCAAGTGTATTTACCTGAACCTCTCTGATTGAGCTCTGTGCGAATAGTAGTTTGTTTCTCAATGAAGTCATCAGACAGGATCAGTCCTCCAGCCACGCTAATAGAATCCGAGCTGTCTCATTCCATTATGGAAACCCAGTAGAATTCACACATATTTATTAGAGGAGTAGCAGCCCGCTACAGCTGTTGAAACAGTGGGAGGGAGTTGTAGTGTAGACGGTCATCTAAGGTCAGGGTTAAAGTACCGGTTTGAGGATGGTAAGCTAGATCTGTCCATGTACCTGCAGCATTTAACCTTTTACTGCAGTGGGCTGAACAAGGGTCCCACACAGAGTGTTTCTTGGTAGTCTTAAACAAATCTTCTTTGAAACTAAATTATACACACATGGTTATGGGCTTCAAAAATAGAAGACACATGTACCATGTCAGTTATAGAGTTGAAATGGATTACATTTTGAGTTTGCATCCCGATATTACACTTTATGTACATTTACATACAAAAATATAAAAACCATTTGACATAAACCCACCAGATATTCTGTGATAAAAAAAATAATTTATATCAATTATGAAATGATGAAAAATATGATGGACCCTAAGCATTGTTTGAGTGTCATTTATAAGGGATTGTAATATATGTATAAGCACACAGAGTATATACGATTTGCCGTTAGAAAGTTTGGTGTACAGTTTCACAGCTTGTTTTATTTAGATTTCATCCCATTTTATAGATGACTGGCACTAACACAGTAAAACAAGCCCTCAGGCTCTGGTCAGCTTCAAGTGATTGGAGTTCTTTCTGTGCTGTAGAAATGAAACTAGTATAATGAACAAAAAATATAAACACAACATGCAACAATTTACAGTTCATATAAGGAAATCAGTCAATTGAAATAAATTCATTAGGCCCTAATCTATGGATTTCACATGACCACCCACTGGGGAGCCAGGCCTAGCCAATCAGAAGGGCTTTGTTTTATCAGCTGTCCGGGGGGCTGGTCTCAGATGATCCCACAGGTGAAGAAGCCGGATGTGGAGGTCCTGGGCTGGCGTGATTACCCGTGGTCTGCGGTTGTGAAGCGGGTTGGATGTACTGCCAAATTCTCTAAAACGACATTGGAGATGGCTTATGGTAGAGAAATTAACATTCAATTCTCTGACAACAGCTCTGGTGGACATTCCTGCAGTCAGCATGCCAATTGCACGCTCCCGCAAAACTTGAGACATTTGTGGCATTGTGTTGTGTGACAAAACTGCACATTTTAGAGTGGCCTTTTATTGTCCCCAGCACAAGGTACACCTGTGTAATGATCATGCTGTTTAATCAGCTTATTGATATGCCACACCTGTCAGGTCGATGGATTATCTTGGCAAAGGAGAAATGCTTACTAACCGGGATGTAAACAAGTTTGTGCACAAAATGTGAGAGAAATAAGCTTTTTGTGCATATGGAAAATGTCTGAGATCTTTTATTTCAGCTCATGAAACATGGAACCAACACTTTACATGTTGCATTTATATTTTGGTTCAGTATATATGTAAATGCATGGAGTGTAGCCAGTCTGTAAGTCAACATCCATCCTGTTACAGAATATGATGTTGTCCCAGGTCAATTACATGCCAAACGTGTGCATGTTGAAACAATGTGTGTGTGCACTGTTGTTTTGCACAGTAAGATAAAGCTGAACACTCCATTGTTTGATGACGGACTCTATTAACTGTTGATTGATGCCCTGACCTTCCCAACCACTCTGTCGCTCGAACACACACACACACACACACACACACACACACACACACACACACACACACACACACACACACACACACACACACACACACACAGACGAGTAATCGGAGTGCTTTGACGTTCGCCCATTCATGTCAATAGGTCACTATTGAAGAATAGGAGGATGGAGCTAGAATGTCTGGATTGTGTGGAGACGTATTGATGGGCCTGTCCTGTGGTTAGCGGCCCAGATGTAGGATCTTAATTGGGCCTCTAACCAGGTAGCCTGCTGGTTAGAGCGCTGAGCCAGTAAACGAAAGGTTCCTAGATCGAATCCCCGAGCTGACAAGTTAAAAGTCTGTCCCTGAACAAGGCAGTTAACCCACTGTTCCTAGGCCGTCATTGTAAATAAGAATTTGTTTCTTAACTGACTTGCCTCGTTAAATAAATTATATTGTCACAGCAAAATAATCCTGCAGCAACAGGATTTGAACATTTAGTCAATAATGTCGCTTGAACAGTGGTTAGGCTATTAGCTGGTCAAAATGTAGTAACATGAAAAGTAATATACTCTTAATAGAACTGTGGGTTTTCAGTGAATTTATGCAAATCATTCTTGCGCTGAAGGAAAATGCTCAGCAACAAAAGGGTGATCAAATAAAGGTCCTACATCTGTAGGTAATGGAGGTCTAAAATGCCCCCTTCCCTGAAACACTGTGTAGGCAGCAGCTGTGGGAGTGTGTCCATCTCTATGTACAGCTCTGGGAGTGTGTGTCCATCTCTCTGTACAGCTGTGGGTGTGTGTCCATCTCTCTGTACAGCTCTGGGAGTGTGTGTCCATCTCTCTGTACAGCGGTGGGAGTGTGTGCGTGTGTATCATGAGAAAAAACTTTGTTAGGATCTATTTCTGCTGACACATTAAAATCTCGGTCGATGGTAGTCTGCCACCTCACAAATAATCTCCTAATTACCTTTGAGGGTGGTGTGTGTGTCCCCTGCACCAAAAGGTCAACAGTCAGGTGGTTCTTTAAATGGCAGTCACAGAGCCATTATTACCACTTCAGTGGTGCAGACTGACATTTCACTTTTCTCAATTACCCCTAAGAGGTTTGGTAGAAATCAATATTTGTTCATCAGAATAGAGACAACATCAGACATACTCTGACTACTCAACGCCATTGCTCACCGTTGAGAAAATCCTGTTCAAGCAATTCAGTTTCTGATCAGGCAAAATGTTAAGCAACTCAAGTTTCCTTTCCGGCAAAATGTTAGCAACTCAGTGTTGACTATGGCATCTATCTTATAAAGTGTCTGTTCCTTCTCCATCAGAATGTACAAGTGAATGCTTCGTGAAGCTCCGTCTCCTCTGACAGTCTACTCTTTTCCTACCCGCTCCTCATAGATCTCTAGCAGCTCGCCGTTAGGAATCTCAAAGTGGAAACAAGCAGCGCTCTATGTTTGACACAGTCTGACTCCATGTAGCTGCAGCTTTCAATTCTCAAACTCCCGTCACTACCTGTCAAGGGGGGTGCTACTATTTTTTCCCAGTGCCCAAAACGGTTCCCTTACTTTATTTGACTATGTAGAAAACGAATGTAGAAAATACTGCAATGCGAGTTGATCTGTGTTAGAAGAAGTGATTCTATATACATAGAAGGGGATCTCTCTGACTACACGCTCATCTTTAGCCTATATTCCCTTTTTTGATTTATGAGAAATCCTCTAGGGATTGGATGTTCGATAAATTGATAATCTTCCTGAAAAAGTACAGTAGAGCACAATGAAAAAGTACAGTAGAGCACAATGAAAAAGTACAGTAGAGCACAATGAAAAAGTACATTAGAGCACAATGAAAAAGTACAGTAGAGCACAATGAAAAAGTACAGTAGAGCACAATGAAAAAGTACAGTAGAGCACAATGAAAAAGTACAGTAGAGCACAATGAAAAAGTACATTAGAGCACAATGAAAAAGTACATTAGAGCACAATGAAAAAGTACAGTAGAGCACAATGAAAAGGTACAGTAGAGCACAATGAAAAAGTACAGTAGAGCACAATGAAAAAGTACAGTAGAGCACAATGAAAAAGGCTTCTTAAATGTAGCTATTTGTTATGTAGTGAAAGGAAGGTACCAAGTTATGCATATTCAGGAGCTAGGGAGGCCTAGCAATAAGATGAGAGATATCTCTTATTCCGTATTAAAAATGAGATAGCCCACTGTGCTCTCAGCTCATTAGGATCACTGTTTAGAGAGAGCGTTATCAGAGTTCTAGTGCTGGCTATTTTTAAATGTGAGAAATATAATATTTTCTTCACTCTTTTCATCGCCCCATTTCCACCTTTTTTTCTCTCTCACATGGTCAAATAATTATAGCTCATTGCCACCCTCTAGCTCATCAGTGAGTGTTAGATAGAGGGAGGGAAAGTGAAAGACGTGTGCCAGTCTCACTCTCTCTAACTCTCCCACTTCTCCCTCTTCCAAGTTCTGTCATTACAGATTGGAGAGCGCGGAGGAAAAAAGATAAGGACAGGAGACATGGAAAGGAAGCAAGTATTGAAACTAATGTCTCTTTCTGTCTTTTCTGCTGCAGGAACTTCTACTACATCACCATGCTAAGGGACCCTGTCTCCCGCTACCTGAGCGAGTGGAAGCACGTGCAGCGCGGCGCCACCTGGAAGACAGCCCTGCACATGTGTGACGGCCGCTCTCCCACCCAGGACGAACTGCCCGCCTGCTACAGTGGCGACGACTGGACCGGGGTCACGCTGACCAACTTCATGGACTGTCCTTCCAACCTGGCCAACAACCGGCAGGTCCGCATGCTGGCCGACCTCAGCCTGGTGGGCTGCTACAACGTCTCCACCTTCACCGCCGGCGCCGAACGGGAGCGCGGCCGCGTCCTACTAGCCAGTGCCAAGAACAACCTCCGCAACATGGCCTTCTACGGCCTGACCGAGTTCCAGCGCAAGACGCAGTACCTGTTTGAGCGGACGTTCGGCCTGCGCTTCATCCAGGCTTTCACGCAGATCAACAGCACGCGGGCGGCCAGCGTGGGGGTGGGGGAGGGGGCTCTGCGGCGGCGCATCGAGGGGCTCAACGCCCTGGACGTGGAGCTGTACGAGTACGCCAAGGAGCTGTTCCTCCGGAGGTACCAGTACAGCCGCCAGACACAGCACCGGGAGCAGAGGCTGAGGAGGAGGCAGGAGAGGCAGGAGGAGAGGCAGCGGCTACACCAGCACACAGCCTCTATCTCCAAAGCCAGGAGGGAGGAGGAGGAGAGGGAGATAGAGGGGGTGGAAGGGGAAGAGGTGAGAGGTGTAGCCACCACAGAGGACTACAGCAGCCAGGTGGTGAGATGGTGAGGCCGTAACATCCATGTAAGGACTAGTACTTCCTGTCAGTTTCTCTCTCTCTCTGCCTTGGGCTGCCCAATGGTGTCTTAATCTTTCAGATGGATGTATTTATTATTACTATGTATTATGATGTGGTAAACTTTAGTTTCTCCTCTCATGCAGAGTTTATTGTGTGTTCATTTTCTAATGCTTGTCTGTTCTTCAAAGTTGCTGAACAACTCTAGGACTGTACGTAAATAAAATGAGCGCCTCAGGATTCTTGAAAAGTAATGTGGTTCGCTTAGGGTTGCAAAGGGAGGGTGCAGTACTGTGCAAACATTTTAGGCAGGTAAGCTAACAAGGTGAGGTTGCTGAAGACAGTTTACTGTCAAAAGTCATACACCATGGCAAGACTGAGCCCAGCAACAAGACACAAGGTAGTTATACTGCATCAACAAGGTCTCTCCCAGGCAGAAATATCAAGGCAGACAGGGGTTTCCAGATGTTTTTTGAAGAAGCACAAAGAAACGGACAATGTTGAGGACCGTAGATTCAGTGGTCGGCCAAGGAAACTTACTGCAGCAGATGAAAGACACATCATGCTTACTTCCCTTCACAATCAGAATTGGCAGAAAACAGAGGGACACTGGTACACCCATCTACTGTCCGTAGATGTATGCTCAGAAGTGCCCTTCCTGGAAGACTTGCGGCCAAAAAGCCATACCTCCAGGCCTCCCGGGTGCCACCAGAGACTCTGGGTTCGCGCACACCGGGAGGTCCGTGGGGCGACGTACAATTGGCCTAGCGTCGTCCGGGATAGGGAGGGTTTGGCCGTTAGGGATGTCCTTGTCCTTGTCTCATCGCACACCAGCGACTCCTGTGGCGGGCCGGGCGCAGTGCACGCTAACCAAGGTCGCCAGGTGCACAGTGTTTCCTCCGACACATTGGTGCGGCTGGCTTCCGGGTTGGATGCGCGCTGTGTTAAGAAGCAGTGCGACTTGGTTGGGTTGTGTATCGGAGGACGCATGACTTTCGACCTTCGTCGAGCCCGTACGGGAGTTGATGAGATAAGATAGTAGCTACTAACAATTGGATACCACGAAATTGGGGAGAAAAAGGGGCTACATTTTTTAAATAAAAATAAAAGCCATACCTCTGACGTGGAAACAAGGCCAAGCGACTCAACTATGCACGAAAACACAGGAACTGGGGTACAGAAAAATGGCAGCAGGTGCTCTGGACTGATGAGTCAAAATGTGAAATATTTGGCTGTAGCAGAAGGCAGTTTGTTCACCGAAGTGCTGAGAGCGGATCACGAATGTGTGTCTGCAGGCAACAGTGAAGCATGGTGGAGGTTTGGGGCTGCATTTCTGCAAATGGAGTTGGGGATTGGGTCAGAATTAATGGTCTCCTCAATGCTGAGAAGGACATGCAGATACTTATCTATCATGCAATACCATCAGGGAGGCATCTGATTGGCCCCAAATGTATTCTACAGCATGACAACGACCCCAAACATGCTGTGAAAGTCATTAAGAACTATCTTCAGCGTAAAGAAGAACAAGGAGTCATGGAAGTGATGGTACAGAGCCCTGATCTCAACATCATCATGTCTGTCTGGGATTACATGAAGAGAGAAGCACCTGAGGCTGCCTAAATCCACAGAAGAACTGTGGTTAGTTCTCCAAGATGTTTGGGCCAACCACCTGCTGAGCTCCTTCAAACTGTGTGCAAATGTACCTAGAGGAATTGATGCTGTTTTGAAGGCAAAGGGTGGTCACACCAAATATTGATTTGATGTAGATTTTTCTTCTGTTCACTCACTTTGCATTTTTGTTAATTGATAAATATAATCTATTAACATGTCTATTTTTGAAAGCATTCTTACTTTACAGAATTTTTCACACCTGCCTAAAACGTTTGCACAGTACTGTATAATACTGGAAACTTTCAAAGTTTACCAGTAAACTACCAGAATTTTGTTAGCTTTTTTTTTGTATTTTATCAGATGACATCTACAGGTCATTTTGGGTACTTCAGTTTATCACAGGTGTCTGTAAGTATATATGGCCCTCTATGTGGCCTTATCACATGTAAAATTTATAAAATAATCACATAAGATTTTAAAATAAGAAATTGAATGAAAAATCTGTAAAATATTATCCAAATATAAACCATCAACTTAGTGAATGCCATTGGTGTTTAATATGAGGGTTTCAGCATAAAACACCTTTATATTTTTTTTACACACTTTTCTGTCTTTGTTGTAACTGTTTTGGCGCCAAACTGGTAGCAGTTGTGAAAAAAGTCAATAGTTGGAAGAGTTGCAGAGTTAAATGAAAATAATGCCATTCTTGATTAGATGCTTTTTTTCATTAATTAGGCTATTTATTTCCTCTTGAACGATATGGTCTATACACTAGAAAGTCATGGACAATATGGACACAGATATAAAAAATGTATACATATATGAATATATATTTTTTAAGTTATTCGAGTAAATGACCATATTTACCAAAGATTACATTTTAATTACCAAAATGACTGAAAATTCCAGTAACTTTGGTGAATTAGCGGTAGCTTTGCAACCTAGGACTTGCTCATGATATCTAAAGTAAGATACGATAGTAAATAACACAATAAAGGATTCATTAACCACCCTCCCATACTTTGGTTATTTAGGACAGGACTTGTATTAGTTTACCTTGTAAGTTTGCTTTCCAACTATGAGTTAGTATGTTCAGTATGATGGTATTCAAGACGTTCACCTGTAGGAAAGCTGTTCATTAAATGTACGCAGCATACCACTGATTTCCAAGCTTTCCAAAATCTGTCTTTTTTTCTGCTTCTGTTCACATTGTTATTCATGACAAAGAGAAGTCTTGATGACATCCAGTTCTCTTCGCACGCCTTCCCTGTCAAATCCACAAACGCGCACACACAAACACTCACACAAACACTCACACAAACACGTAGACACACTCACACAAACACTCACACAAACACACACACAAACACACACACACACACACACAAACACTCACACAAACACGTAGACACACTCACACAAACACTCACACAAACACTCACACAAACATGTAGACACACTCACACAAACACTCACACAAACACACACACAAACACTCACACAAACACGTAGACACACTCACACAAACACTCACACAAACACACACACAAACACACACACAAACACTCACACAAACACACACACAAACACACACACAAACGCGCACACACAAACACACACACACACACACACACACAAACACTCACACAAACACACACACAAACACACACACACACACACAAACACTCACACAAACACGTAGACACACTCACACACACACACACACAAACACTCACACAAACACGTAGACACACTCACACAAACACTCACACAAACACTCACACAAACACTCACACAAACACTCACACAAACACTCACACAAACACACACACAAACACACACACACACACACAAACACTCACACAAACACGTAGACACACTCACACAAACACTCACACAAACACTCACACAAACATGTAGACACACTCACACAAACACTCACACAAACACACACACAAACACTCACACAAACACGTAGACACACTCACACAAACACTCACACAAACACACACACAAACACACACACAAACACTCACACAAACACACACACAAACACACACACAAACGCGCACACACAAACACACACACAAACACGTAGACACACTCACACAAACACTCACAGAAACACTCACACAAACACTCACACAAACACACACACAAACACTCACACAAACACACACACAAACACACACACAAACACTCACACAAACACTCACACAAACACGTAGACACACTCACACAAACACTCACACAAACACTCACACAAACACTCACACAAACACATAGACACACTCACACAAACACGTAGACACACTCACACAAACACTCACACAAACACGTAGACACACAAACACTCACACAAACACGTAGACACACAAACACTCACACAAACACGTAGACACACTCACACACTGTGTGATGGAACTCTGTTTAAGATGTTAGAAATAAACACCGGGGGGGGGGGCACAATAGGCTGGCTGTCTGAACCAATTAGAGCCTTCTTACGTCATGGTGGTGTAGAGCAGCTGTTAGCCATTAGTTTTGGTTACAGGCAGTTCAGGGTGAAATGAAGTGTTTAAAGTGCCATTGAGCTTGACTCCAACACAGCACAATAAAGAGTAGGCTGTCTGAATACCGTTCTCCTTCATCTGGGTACATAGTCACCCTGGGGATTTCTACACACCAGAGAGGCTGGTGTGATGTGATGAAGAGAGAACAGAACCAGTGATCTACAGTTGAAGTCGGAGGTTTACATACACTTAGGTTGGAGTCATTAAAAGCCATTTTTCAACCACTCCACAAATGTATTGTTAACAAACTATAGTTTAGGTAAGTCGGTTAGGACACCTACTTTGTGCATGACGCAAGTAATTTTTTCAACAAATGTTTACAAACAGATCATTTCACTTATAATTCACTGTATCACAATTCCAATGGGTCAGAAGTTTACATACGCTAAATTGACTGTGCCTTTAAACAGGTTGGAAAATTCCAGAAAATGATGTCATGGCTTTAGAAGCTTTTGATGAATTTCAAGGCCGACCTTCAAACTCAGTGCCTCTTTGCTTGACATCATGGGAAAATCAAAAGAAATCAGCCAAGACCTTGAAAATAATTCTAGACCTCCACAAGTATGGCTCAACCTTGGGAGCAATTTCCAAATGCCTGAAGGTACCGTGTTCATCTGTACAAACAATAGTACGCAAGTATAAACACCATGGGACCACGGAGCCGCCATACCGCTCAGGAAGGAGACACGTTCTGTCTCCTAGAGATGAACGTACTTTGGTGCAAAAAGTGCAAATTAATTCCAAATCAAATCAAATTTTATTTGTCACATACACATGGTTAGCAGATGTTAATGCGAGTGTAGCGAAATGCTTGTGCTTCTAGTTCCGACAATGCAGTAATAACAAGTAATCTAACTAACAATTCCAAAACTACTGTCTTGTACACAGTGTAAGGGGATAAAGAATATGTACATAAGGATATATGAATGAGTGATGGTACAGAGCAGCATAGGCAAGATACAGTAGATGGTATCGAGTACAGTATGTACAAATGAGATGAGTATGTAAACAAAGTGGCATAGTTTAAAGTGGCTAGTGATACATGTATTACATAAGGATACAGTCGATGATATAGAGTACAGTATATACGTATGCATATGAGATGAATAATGTAGGGTATGTAACATTATATAAGGTAGCATTGTTTAAAGTGGCTAGTGATATATTTACATCATTTCCCATCAATTCCCATTATTAAAGTGGCTGGAGTTGAGTCAGTGTCAGTGTGTTGGCAGCAGCCACTCAGTGTTAGTGATGGCTGTTTAACAGTCTGATGGCCTTGAGATAGAAGCTGTTTTTCAGTCTCTCGGTCCCAGCTTTGATGCACCTGTACTGACCTCGCCTTCTGGATGATAGCGGGGTGAACAGGCAGTGGCTCGGGTGGTTGATGTCCTTGATGATCTTTATGGCCTTCCTGTGACATCGGGTGGTGTAGGTGTCCTGGAGGGCAGGTAGTTTGCCCCCGGTGATGCGTTGTGCAGACCTCACTACCCTCCAGAACAACAACAAAGGACTTTGTGAAGATGGTGGAGGAAACAGGTACAAGAGTATCTATATCCAGAGTAAAACGAGTCCTATATCGACATAACCTGAAAGGCCGCTCAGCAAGGAAGAAGCCACTGCTCCAAAACTGCCATAAAAAAGCCAGACGACAGTTTGTAACCGTACATGGGGACAAAGATCGTACTTTTTGGAGAAATGTCCTCTGGTCTGATGAAACAAAAATAGAATTGTTTGGCCATAATGACCAGTGTTATGTTTGGAGGACAAAGGGGGAGGCTTGCAAGCCGAAGAACACCATCCCAACTGTGAAGCATGGTCGTGGTAGCATCATGTTGTGGGGGTGCTTTGCTACAGGAGGGACTGGTGCACTTCACAAAATAGATGGCATCATGAGGAAGGAAAATTATGTGGATATATTGAAGCAACATCTCAAGACATCAGTCAGGAAGTTAAAGCTTGGTCGCTAATGGGTCTTCCAAATGGACAATGACCCCAAGCATACTTCCAAAGTTGTGGCAAAATGGCTTAAGGACAACAAAGTCAAGGTATTGGAGTGGCCATCACAAATCCCTGATCTCAATCCCATAGAAAATGTGTGGGCAGAACGGAAAAAGTGTGGAGCAAGGAGGTCTACAAACCTGACTCACCAGCTCTGTCAGGAGGAATGGGCCAAAATTCACCCAACTTATTGTAGGAAGCTTGTGGAAGGCTACCCGAAACGTTTGACCCAAGTTAAACAATTTAAAGGCAATGCTACCAAATAAGTATATGTAAACTTCTGACCCACTGGGAATGTGATGAAAGAAATAAAAGCTGAAGTAAATCCTTCTCTACTATTGTTCTGACATTTCACATTCTTAAAATAAAGTGGTTGTAACGGTTTTCCTACTTTTCTGAGGAGGAGTAGGATAGAAATGCAGCGTGGTACGTGTCCATGTTTAATTTATTACAACGTGAACCAACAGTTTTGTAAGGTGAAGAAACACAAAACAACTACCCACAACCCATAGTAGGAAAACAGGCTGCCTAAGTATGGTTCTCAATCAGAGACGACGATAAACAGCTGCCTCTGATTGGGAGGCATACCAGGCCAAACACAGAAATACAAAAACATAGAACAACACATAGAATGCCCACCCCAACTCACGCCCTGACCAAACTAAAATAGAGACATAAAAAGGAACTAAGATTAGGACGTGACAGTGGTGATCCTAACTGACCTTAGACAGGGAATTTTTACTAGGATTAAATGTCGGGAATTGTGAAAACTGAGTTTAAATGTATTTGGCTAAGGTGTATGTAAACTTCTGACTTCAACTGTATGTATGGAGAAGTAGGAGGGAGGGGAGGAAGAGGAGGAGGAGGAGGAGGAGGAGGAGGAAGTCCGTGTGTTCTTACTCCCATAATTGTACAACCATCATTATGTCTTATCAAGGGAACCCAGCAACAGTGAGATAAGTTGTTTTTCTCCATAACTAATACCATGCACTACTGTGAATAACACTTAGGATGTGAAGCTTTTTTTGAAAAGCAGTGTGATCCCAGTAGAAATCCATTGTTGCAAGAATTCAGACCAAAATTAACCTCAGTGTCAAGTCCATTGCTTCCCCAAATGGCACTTGTTCTAACCATAGGAGCTCTTTCACTTTTAGAATCATTAACATGAGAGAGCACTGTGAAATGGTTAGTGACTGTCACGTATACTCCTTCTCCGGCCTCTAGGTCATCAGGCTGCTGATTATCCCGCACAACTGTCACCATCGTCAAGCACACCAGCGCCTCATGACACTCACCTGGACTCCATCACCTCCTTGATTATCTTCCCTCTATCTGTCACTCCCCTTGGTTCTTTCCTCAGGTGTTTTTGACTCTGTTTCGTGTCAGTGCGTTGTTTGTGGTTTGTTTATTTATTAAAACACTCACTCACTCCCTGTACTTGCTTCCCGACTCTCAGCGCACTCGTTACAGTGACGCATAAAGGGATATGACATATGGCACTCAGTAGAATCGTTTGGTGACATCATTTCTAAAGAACAAACAATCCAATCACTCCTCATTTCTGAAGAAGATCTCTCACTGTTGATTGAAATGGGCCATTCCGGTTGTTCGGGTTGACTAATTTACCTTAAATATACATTGAAATGAAGACAGCCCTGAACCACATGGAGTCCTTATACTCAGTACACTTATGTCATATTCAACATATTATGTAGAATTGATGTTTGGGAATTATATATATATATATTTTAAATAGAAAAGTAGCTGTGGCCTGTAGAGACACCTCTAAAACAGTGGCTTTGTCAACTTACATTCCAGTTGACTTATATGGGAAGGGCGTGTGCTAATAGAAAGACAAGTGGTTAATCGAGAAACATGAAATTATACAGATAGAGAGGGAGGTGTGGAGGAAGGAAGAGACAGGTTTACCAGACAGGAGAGGGTTTACCAGACAGAGACAGTTACTTCCTGGTTCCCAGTCAGTGTGCAACACAGCACTAATCTGTACATCTGAACACCTCTGAATGACAGTAGATACTATGATAGGAGACCACATGCTCCTGTTGGAATACGCCTGTGCATTCTCGAAAGGTTCAAATGCATTAAACACTGCTTCTAATGACATGGGGTATTCATCAAAGGAACTTCTCAACAATGTTTACCGGAACGGTAGAGGAAGAGATTGAAAAGTTGACAAGAAACAACAGCCGGCAATCAATTGCAGCTAGAGACAGGAGGAACTTGTTACACGCAAAGGCCTACTCATTTATATTCATATTCACGTTTCTATCCTAGCCTATCACTCCTCTATATTGTTCTCACTGTGTTATGGTAGCAAGATACTATACAGAGGTCTTTTTTTACTGTCAGAGAGTTCACTCAAGTGTTTCTTTGCGTTAGATAATTGCTTTCAGCTTTGAATCTGAAATGAGGTCTGGGCTCCCACAAGGTAGGGTGGACAGTGGACATTACCACCCTTTGATGTGGGATTCAAATAGTACAGCCTCAAATTAACATTTAAGCACCTCTAATCTGACACTAGTTTGTTAGCTATTTGATACTATCAAATGATGAAATTAGTTGAAATCAAATTAGATGAATAAAATATTATAGTAAATAGCCTTCAGAGGAAAAGCAGGATCATAGAGTTGATTATCAGTGACCTTATTAGGAAGTGGTTCTGTGATTCTCCATAATGTAAGATGTAAAACAGACGTCGCTTAACAGCAGGAAATCTTTCTGCCCAGCCACTCCTTTTCGTCCCTAGCCAACCTGTTCCTTGTTCCTAGACTCTAATTTCATTTTTGCTTGCGTTAAGTACGTGAGAAACACATACCTGAAAGAGTGCCAACACTGGGTATAGAAGTGAAAACATTTGGTGTCTGAATCATATTGACATGTTTCTGGTCCTGGGTCAAGTGTATCATGTTCTTGTTTCTCTCAAGTCATGCATCAAATGTGTTGAACGTTTATTTATAATGAAGTGATATGGCAATAGCAATTAGACTATACAGTACATATAAAGTCACTCTTTACAAGTATATAATATTTTTATAGAAACCACATCAATGTTGTAAACCTCATAATGGCATAATAAAATCTGATAAAAGGTTTTCTATTTACAGGATCACAGTGCAGTATATAAACTATTGAAGGAAAATATATTGCCATGATAGTAATGTCCACACAGAATTAAACAGAACACTGTACTATATTTCATGCCATATCTGTGGCTGCTGGCCTTTCGGCTGAAGCTGTGTTACTGGGCTTACTGACGACAGCCAGGCTGAGTTTGAGGTGAGTCCTGAACTTGGTCCACCAGGAACCCCAGGGGAACACACTGAGGAAGGCCTGCTGGAACTTGTCCCCGGCCAAGGTGTACAGAGCCAGGTTAAAGAAGGTGTTGAGCCCCGCTATGGGCCTGGACACGATATAAGCGGTGTGGACCCAGCGCACCAGCATACATGACGACTCAGGCTTCATCCTGGTGTCTACTCTAAGGATCCTCAGGATGTGGTATGGCAGGAAGCATACCACGAACACCACCAGGATCAGTACGTTGAGGCGGCGTGCCCGTACCCGGCAAGGGTTGTGGGTGTGGGGCCCCTTGGCTAGTTCACGGACCACACCGGCGTAACACACCACCACCACCACCAGGGGCAGCAGGTAGCCCAGCACGGTCAGCAGCCAGCCGTACCACCACAGGACAGCCGGGTCGCCGCTAGCAAAGTCCAAACAATGGGTCTTGTTGTTTTTAGTCTCCATGGTGATCATGGTGAGCATGGGCACAATCTCTGCCACAGCTATGGCCCAGACCACAGCGCACGCCAAGATACCCCACCTCCTCTGCTGCACCTGCGCCGCCCTCAGAGGATGCGCCGCCACGACATATCGAAACACAGCCAAACAGGTGAGAAACAGTATACTACCATATAGGTTAAAGTGGAACCCGAAACGCAGAAAGCGACACATGAAGTCGCCCAGGGTCCAGGATTCACCGTTGGTGTAGTAGTAGACCATGAAAGGCAGACTCAGAACATACAGAAGATCCGTCAACGCCAGGTTGAACATGATGATACTGCTGGACTTCCAGGGTCGTAGCTTGATCAGGTAGATGGCGATGGAGGTGACGTTACCCAGCAGCCCCACAACGAAAATTATGCTGTACATGACGGGCAGGTAGTAGCGTTTCATCAGGGTGTCCACATTGGTGCAGTTATCGTCGGATTTGTTCCCGTTGTAGATGGCGCTAGACATGACCGTGCTGTGAGTGTTGTTATAGGCCTAGAAGAGGAACCCAAGTAGAGACAAACAGTTATATAATTATATACAATACAAGTCAAAAGTTTGGACACACCTACTCATTCAAAGGTTTTTCTTTATGTTACTATTTTCCACATTGTAGAATAATAGTGAAGACATCAACACTATTAAAAAACACACTGAATCATGTAGTAACCAAAAAGTGTTAAACAAATCAAAATAAATTGTATATTTCAGATTCTTCAAATTAGCCACACTTTGCCATGATGACAGCTTTGCACACTCTTGGCATTCTCTCAACTAGCTTCATGAGGTAGTCACCTAGATTGCATTTCAGGTGTGCCTTATTAAAAGTTAATTTGTGGTATTTCTTTCCTTCTTAATGCGTTTGAGCCAAACAGTTGTGTGTGACAAGGTAGAGGTGGTTAACAGAAGATAGCCCTATTTGGCAAAAGACTGAGTACAAGTTAATGTCAAGAACACCTCAAAAAGGCAAAGAGAAATGACAGTCTATCATTACTTTAAGAAATGAAGGTCATTCAATCTGAACATTTTCTTCAAGTGCAGTCGCAAAAGCCACCAAGCGCTATGATGAAACTGACTCTCATGAGGACCTCCACAGGAATGGAAGACCCAGAGTTACCTCTGCTGCAGATGATAAGTTCATTAGAGTTACCAGAGGATAAGGTCATTAGAGTTACCAGCCTCAGAAACTGCAGCCCAAATAAATGGTTCAAAGAGTTCAAGTAACAGACACATCTCAACATCAACTGTTCAGAGGTGAATCAGGATTTCATGGTCAAATATCTGCAAAGAGACCACTACAAAAAGGACACCAATAAGAAGAATAGACTTGCTTGGGCAAAGAAACACGAGCAATGGACATTAGACCGGTGGAAATCTGTCCTTTGGTCTGATGAGTCCAAATTTGAGATGTATTTTTCCAACCCTGTGTCTTTGTGAGATGCAGAATAGGTGAATGGATGATCTCTGCATATATTGTTCCCGCCGTGAAGCATGGAGGAGGAGGTGTGATGGTGTGGGGGTGCTTTGCTGGTGACACTGTCTGTGATTTATTTAGAATTCAAGGCACACTTACAATTTTGATGAAACTATCCAGGACTGTAGAACCCACCAACAGTAACTTTCACTGCTTTTAGGCCTACTTCTACCACAGTCAACACTATTACTACTACTATTACTACTACTAATACTGCTTCTGCTACTACTACTGCTACTACTACTAGTACTGCTACTGCTGCTACTACTACTACTACTACTACTGCTACTACTACTAGTACTGCTACTGCTGCTACTACTACTACTACTACTACTTCTGCTACTACTACTGCTACTACTACTACTACTACTACTATTTCTAAAACAGTCACTTACCCTCACCTTTTCAACACTAGCCTCTAACAATTTCAACTTTAAAACTTATACTACTAATACTAATTCAAAATGATTATTTCTAGTTCCCTCTGGTCCCATTATCACAAAAGGTGTGAGGCAGTGTCAGGTTTGTCTGGCAGCCTACACAAACAAAAAAATCCACACCATGCCAGTGCAAAGTTTACATCTCAGGTCTGATTATTCCTTCTCATTTTGTTACTTACATTTTTACTCTGCACTTCATGTATTCTTTCTTTCAGAAAATAATGTAACATGTGCAGCCACCTAGTAAGTATGATCAACGCCAGACTAGAATCTAAAAAATCATCCTTAGAGTTTCTTTGTACTATACACATTGAGTCAGAAGCCCCGTTTATACCTTGTTCTAACATGCGTCCTTTGTCCTGGTCTAAAATAATTGACAGGTAACACCATGTCTTAAAATAAATAAATACATTTTTTTTTTAAATGTGTCAAATAATCTGCATACTGGGAGGCACCAGCGAATCTGGTCACAATGCAGACACAGTGGAAGGATAGGAGACACATTTTAATACCGTGTGTAGATGCAACGTTAACAATTTGGGCACATTCAGAATATGGATAAGATCAGAAAAAAAGACGCATGTTAGCACCAGGTATAAACAAGGCTAGAGACACAGTTAGTAATATGGAAACTTACTGTCAGTCAGTCAGTCAGTCAGTCAGTGCTGTTCCCTCAGTCATCGATATCCTGTCTGAGACTTTCCTCCTCCTCCTCTCGCTTATACATCAGCCACCTCTAGTCCCTCCTTTCAGCTCCATTAAACCTCCTACAGCTCTGTCTGGGCCCCACTACGGGAAAACACAAGCATGTCACGCACTGTGCCTTTGTTGGGCCTTACCTCATTGGCTTCTGCATAGAACCCTTATTCACAAAGAATTCAGATCCTATTTCAGCTGTATTTGACATGAAACTATTGAAAATATACGGGAAGTACAGTACTACTTCCTCTTCACTATGGGTACAGTACATCATTCCTGTGCAGCAGTTAAATAAAGGGAGAAATAGCGTGGAGTACATCGAGCTGCGTTATTCCCCCTCAGTTCAAGCCCTGACCGTAGATTGCTTTGTATGTTTCTATTTTTAGTTTGGTCAGGGTGTGATGTGGGTTGGTATTCTATGTTGTAGGTCTAGGTTTTCTTTTTCTATGTGTTTGGCCTGGTATGGTTCTCAATCAGATGAGGGTGTCTATCGTTGTCTCTGATTGAGAGCCATACTTAGGTAGCCTGTTTTCCCATTTTGAGTTGTGGGTGATTATTTTCCGTTTCAGTGTTTTCACCATACGGGAAACTGTAAACTCCACACTGTTTCGGTTTTCCTTTATTCTTCTGTTCGTTTGTATTTAGTGTTCAGTTTATTAAAGGCATCATGAACACGTACCACCCTGCGCTTTGGTCTACTCCTTCTTCCACCAATGAAAATCGTTACAGGTTTAGTGGCTTAGTGTTACTGTACTGATTTATGTCACATGTCCTGCATTTGGCATCAGCCTGCAGGTTGATATGCTTGATATATGTTGATGACAAACATTAGTGAACTAGAAATGGATGCCGGTGAAAACGGTCAAAAGCTGTGGTGGTTGTAAGTATTTAGTAATGTTACAGTGCAAGTTCAACTCATGAATGTAAAGGGTATCTAGAGGAAGTTACGATCTAGTGAAAATGCCCACATTTACAATAGTACAACATATGCTCCTAATATTCTTTGTGGTGAATGTGGAATTTGTTTCTTGAGTTTTGGTGTAAAGTTCACCTACATTTAATCTCTAGGACAGACTAGGTAACATAGAGATTTCTAGTTCGGGGTCACCAGGGGTGTAAAGTACTTAAGTAAAAATACTTTAAAGTGCTACTTAAGTAGTTTTTGGGTGTATCTGTACTTTACTATTTATATTTTTGATAACTTTTACTTCACTGCATTCCTAAAGAAAATAATACACTTTTTACACACCCAAAATTAATCATTACATTTTGAATGCTTAGCAGGACAGGAAAATGGTCGAATTCACACACTTATCACGAGAACATCCCTGGTCATCCCTACTGCCTCTGATCTGGCGGACTCACGAAATAGAAATGCATTGCTTGTAAATTATTTCTGCGTTTTGGAGAGTGCAACTGGCTATCTGTAAAGAAAGAGGATTGTACCATCTGGTTTGCCTAATATAAGGAATTTGAAGTGATTTATACTTTTACTAAGGTATGACAATAGGGTACTTTTTCCACCACTGTGGGTAACGGAGATCAACCTCCTGTATGTCAAATCTACTGTGGAAATCTTTAGGGACCTACAGTGTTGGTATGACACATACTGTGGTGTACATTGTGTATGCATAATGCAGGACAGTTGTTTAAACCTGCCAATGAGTTGATGTTTAACCTGTTTGTTTTTACTTTACGAACCGGCTCACACCTATATTTATTTTCCTTATTTACCATATCTTAGACTTGAATCTAGTATAAAATGTGTGCTATTCGCAGACAAATATTTAATCGGGATCGGTGTCCCTTCCACGGGACGGATGAGCTAACATAGGCTAATGTGATTAGCATGAGGTTGTAAGTAACAAGAACATTTCCCGGGACAAAGACATATCTGATATTGGCAGAAAGCCTAAATTCTTGTTAATCTAACTGCACTGTCCAATTTACAGTAGCTATTACAGTGAAAGAATACCATGCTATTGTTTGAGGAGAGCACACAATTTTGAACATGAAAAGTTATTAATAATCAAATTAGGCAGATTTGGGCAGTCTTGATACAACATTTTGACCAGAAATGCATTGGTTCTTTGGATCAGTCTAAAACTTTGAACCTACACCGCTGCCATCTAGTGGCCAAAATCTAAATTGCACCTGGGCTGGAATAATACATTATGGCCTTTCTTTTGCATTTCAAAAAAGATGGTACGAAAAAAACATTAGAACAGTTGTTTTTTTCATTGTATTATCTTTTACAAGAACTATTGTGTTATATTCTACTACATTCCTTTCACATTTCCATAAACTGCAAAGTGTTTCCTTTCAAATGGTACCAAGAATATGCAAATCCTTGCTTCAGGGCCTGAGCTACAGGAAGTTAAATTTGGGTATGTCATTTTAGGTCAAAAATGGAAAAAAAGAGGTTAATCCTTAAACTAAACTAGCCATGAAAAATGGCGACTACTGTTACTCCAAATTCAAATCAACCATAACAGGAGTATTTTAACAAATGTTTATTTTACAAAAAAGCTAGCTAAATACACATTGTGGGTTACTCTATAGTGAGGGAAACTAATATACTGATGCGGTCTTCACTGACGCAAAGTAGATGTTGTTTATATTGTACCGAAATTCACCTGAGATCATAAATAGACTATTTGAAACTCAACACAATCAACCAATAAGAGTCCACATTTGAGTTGTCATGTGACGGTGACACCCCCTCTATTACTGAAATGGAAAGACAACCCAGAGAAGATGGTGGTAATCCAGGCAGACAGAGGGCATCATGGGGAAATATGACAGGGCAACAAGGGTCTAGAGTTTGGGCATCTTGGCAGCATTGAGGCGCATGGCTACGCAGGAGGAGCCAGCGGCGTAAAGCATCTCCCTCAGCATCCCGCTCCATTCCTTCTTGTCCTCCTCGTACCTAACACAGGGAAAATGAAGATACAGTGATGAGGAACAAACCATGTGTTTGATACCATTCCATTTACTCCATTCCTGCCATCATTATGAGCCATCCTCCCCTCAGCAGCCTCCACTGCTCACATGTAACCCATAGAAAACATTATTTTCACTACGGTCACGCTTGAATAACTGTTTACTTAACCATGTGTAGTTCCATAATCAAAATAATGACTTCTACACTAGCTCTATGGTCTGACATGCTCAGGTCTTAGAATGATAGACTACAAACAGCTGCAGCTCACACCATATCTTTAGCACGACGCACGCACGCACGCACGCACGCACGCACGCACACACACACACACACACACACACACACACACACACACACTTGATTTTCTATTGTCGATGGGACCTAAAATGTATTTCCATTCAAAATCTTATCTTCCCTAAATAAGGAGCTTTTCAACAATGTTTACCGGAACGGTAGAGGAAGAGATTGAAAGGTTGACAAGAAACAAAAGCCAACAATCAATTGCAGCTAGAGACAGGAGGATCTTGTTACACACAAAGGCCTACTCATTTATATTCATATTCAAGTTTCTATATTGTTCTCACTGTGTTATGGTAGAAAGATACTATACAGAGGTATTTTTTTACTGTCAGAGAGTTCACTCAAGTGTTTCTTTGCGTTAGATAATTGCTTTCAGCTTTGAATCTGAAATTAGGTCTGCACTCCCACAAGGTAGGGTGGACAGTGGACATTACCACCCTTTGATGTGGGATTCAAATAGTACAGCCTCAAATTAACATTTAAGCACCACTAATCTGACACTAGTTTGTTAGCTATTTAAAACTATCAAATGATGAAATTAGTTGAAATCAAATTGCATTAATAATGTATTATACTGTAGTAAATAGCCTTCAGAGGAAAAACAGGATCATAAAGTTGATTATCAGCATACCACCCTGCATACCACTGCTGGCTTGCTTCTGAAGCTTAGCAGGGTTGGTCCTGGTCAGTTCCTGGATGGGAGACCAGATGCTGCTGGAAGTGGTATTGGAGGGTCAGTAGGAGGCACTCTTTCCTCTGGTCTAAAAAAATATCCCAATGCCCCAGGGCAGTGATTTCGGATGGGAGGTTAAACGGGTGTCCTGACTCTATGAGGTCATTAAAGATCCCATGGCACTTATTGTAAGAGTAGAGGTGTTAACCCCGGTGTCCTGGCTAAATTCCCAATCTGGCCCTCAAACCATCACGGTCACCTAATAATCCCCAGTTTACAATTGGCTCATTCTTCCCCACCTACTCCCCTGTAACCATTCCCCCGGTCGTTGCTGCAAATGAGAACGTGTTCTCAGTCAACTTACCTGGTAAAATAACAAATAAATAAAATCAGTGACCTCATTAGGAAGTGGTTCTGTGATTCTCCATAATGTAAGATGTAAAACAGACGTCACTTAACAGCAGGAAATCTTTCTGCCCAGCCACTCCTTTTCGTCCCTAGCCAACCTGTTCCTTGTTCCTAGACTCAATTAAATTTTTGCTTGCGTTAAGTACGTGAGAAATACATACCTGAAAGAGTGCCAACACTGGGTATAGAAGTGAAAATATTTGGTGTCTGAATCATGTTGACATGTTTCTGGTCCTGGGCCAAGTATCATGTTCTTGTTTCTCTCAAGTCATGCCAGAACAATGCATTAAATACCCACTGAGCTCTGAGACAGATATTGGATTGTTAAACATTTATTTATAATAAAGTGATATGGCAATATCAATTAGACTATACAGTACATATAAAGTCACTCTTTACAAGTATCTAATATATTTATAGATACCCCATCAATGTTGTAAACCTCATATTGGCACAATAAAATCTGATAAAAGGTTTTCTATTTACAGGATCACAGTGCAGTATATACAATATTGAAGGACAATATATTGCCATGGTAGTAATGTCCACACAGAATGAAACAGAACACTGTTTTATATTTCATGTCCTTATTTTATGCCATATCTGTGGCTGCTGGCCTTTCGGCTGAAGCTGTGTTACTGGGCTTACTGACGACAGCCAGGCTGATTTTGAGGTGAGTCCTGAACTTGGTCCACCAGGAACCCCAGGGGAACACACTGAGGAAGGCCTGCTGGAACTTGTCCCCGGCCAAGGTGTACAGAGCCAGGTTAAAGAAGGTGTTGAGCCCCGCTATGGGCCTGGACAGGATATAAGCGGTGTGGACCCAGTGCACCAGCATACATGACGACTCAGGCTTCATCCTGGTGTCTACTCTAAGGATCCTCAGGATGTGGTATGGCAGGAAGCATACCACAAACACCACCAGGATCAGTACGTTGAGGCGGCGTACCCGTACCCGGCAAGGGTTGTGGGTGTGGGGCCCCTTGGCTAGTTCACGGACCACACCGGCGTAACACACCACCACCACCACCAGGGGCAGCAGGTAGCCCAGCACGGTCAGCAGCCAGCCGTACCACCACAGGACAGCCGGGTCGCCGCTAGCAAAGTCCAAACAATGGGTCTTGTTGTTTTTAGTCTCCATGGTGATCATGGTGAGCATGGGCACAATCTCTGCCACAGCTATGGCCCAGACCACAGCGCACGCCAAGATACCCCACCTCCTCTGCTGCACCTGCGCCGCCCTCAGAGGATGCGCCGCCACGACATATCGAAACACAGCCAAACAGGTGAGAAACAGTATACTACCATATAGGTTAAAGTGGAACCCGAAACGCAGAAAGCGACACATGAAGTCGCCCAGGGTCCAGGATTCACCGTTGGTGTAGTAGTAGACCATGAAAGGCAGACTCAGAACATACAGAAGATCCGTCAACGCCAGGTTGAACATGATGATACTGCTGGACTTCCAGGGTCGTAGCTTGATCAGGTAGATGGCGATGGAGGTGACGTTACCCAGCAGCCTCACAGCGGAAATGACGCTGTACATGACGGGCAGGTAGTAGTGTTTCATCAGGGTGTCCACAGTGGTGCAGTTATCGTCGGATTTGTTCCCGTTGTAGATGGTTCTAGACATGACCGTGCTGTGAGTGTTGTTATAGGCCTAGAAGAGGAGCCCAAGTAGAGACAGACAGTTATATAACTGTATACGTATATAGTGAGCTCCAAAAGTATTGGGACAGTGACACATTTGTCGTTGTTTTGCTCTGGACTCCAGCGCTTTGGATTTGGAACGTAACCTCCCCTGTAATTGTAATGGTGAGAGGTTAGCATGTCTTGGGGGTATGATATTTGTACGTCTGTAATTTTCTCACTCTTCGTTATTCATGATTAATTCAGGATTGTCCTTAACCACGGTGCCGTGAAGGTGTGCGCACACATCACTGAAGACCCTTCATTGCATGAGGAACACAACAGCGCTGTTGACAAACTTGCTAAGCAGGGTGATACTGGGGATTTCACTCTGACAGATGCAACACCTGTCAGTGCAGTTCGTGTTACTGCTATGGATCTTAAGGAGTATCAGAAATAGTTGTGGTCTCTGATGGGGAATTAGAGGCTAACTTGAAGTGGGATTCACTGCTGACTGTCACGTTCTGACCTTTATTTCCTTTGTTTTGTCTTTATTTAGTATGGTCAGGGTGTGAGTTGGGGTGGGCAGTCTATGTTTGTTTTTCTATGTTGGTTTTTGTGTTCAGCCTAGTATGGTTCTCAATCAGAGGCAGGTGTCGTTAGTTGTCTCTGATTGAGAATCATACTTAGGTAGCCTGGGTTTCACTGTTGGTTTGTGGGTGTTTGTTTCCGTGTGAGTGTTTGTCGCCACACCGTACTGTTTGGGTTTTTGTCACATCGTTTATTGTTTTGTATTTCAGTGTTCAGTTAGTTTTTATTAAATCGTCATGAACACTTACCACGCTGCATCTTGGTCCGATCCTTACTGCTCTTCAGACGAAGAGGAAATCTGCCGTAACAGAAACACCCACCGCAAAAGGACCAAGCGGCGTGGTAACGGGTAGCAGCAGCGAACACAAGACTCCTGGACTTGGGAGGAGATTATGGACAGTAAAGCACCATGGGCACAGCCAGGGGAATATCGGCGTCCCAAGGCAGAGCTGAAGGCAGCGAAGGCAGAGAGGCGCTGGTATGAGGAGGCAGCACGGCAGCGCGGCTGGAAGCCCGAGAGGCAGCCCCAAAAAAGGCACACGGGGAGTGTGGTGAAGCCAAGTAGGAGACCTGCGCCAACTTCCCCGGGCTTTCCGGAGAGAGAGGGACCGGGCAGGCACCGTGTTATGCGGTGGAGCTCACAGTCTCCCCAGTGTGTGTGCATAACCCGGTGCGGTACATTCCAGCTCCTCGTATTGGCCGGGCTAGAGCGGGCATCGAGCCAGGTGCCATGAAGCCGGCTTTATGCATCTGGTCTCCAGTGCGTCTCCTCGGGCCGGCGTACATGGCACCAGCCTTACGCATGGTGTCCCCGGTTCACCAGCAAAGCCCAGTGCGGGCTATTCCACCTCGCCGCACTGGCCTGGCTACCGGGAGCATTCAACCAGGAAAGGTTGGGCAGGCTCAGTGCTCAAGAGCTCCAGTGCGCCTGCACGGTACGGTCTATCCAGTGCCACCTCCACGCACCAGCCCTCCGGTGGCAGCCCCCCCGCACCAGGCTGTCTCTCCGTCTTCTGCCTACAGGTGCTCCTGCCTGTCCAGCGCTGCCAGAGCCTACCTCCTGTCCTGAGCTGCTAGAGTCTCCCGTTTGTCCTGAGCTGCTAGAGTCTCTCGTCCGTCTGGCAGTGACGGAGTCTCTCGTCCATTCGGGACCCATGGCGTGGGTCCCCAGTCCAAGGTCGGCGGCGAGGGTCGCCACTCTAAAGAGGCCACGGAGGCGGGCTAAGAGGCGCACTAAAACTATGGTGGAGTCCACGTCCCGCGCCAGAGCCGCCACCGCGGACAGACGCCCACCCAGGCCCACCGCTATAGGTTCAGGTTTTGCGGCCGGAGTCCGCACCTTTAGGGGGGGGGGGTACTGTCACGTTCTGACCTTTATTTCCTTTTGTCTTTATTTGGTATGGTCAGTGCGTGAGTTGGGGTGGGCAGTCTATGTATGTTTTTGTGTTCAGCCTAGTGTGGTTCTCAATCAGAGGCAGGTGTCGTTAGTTGTCTCTGATTGAGAATCATACTTGGGTAGCCTGGGTTTCACTGTTGGTTTGTGGGTGTTTGTTTCCGTGTGAGTGTTTGTCGCCACACGGTACTGTTTCGGTTTTCGTTTTCATCACATCGTTTATTGTTTTGTATTTCAGTGTTAAGGTCGTTTTTGATAAATCGCCATGAGCACTTACCACGCTGCATCTCGGTCCGATCCTGCATTCTCCTGTTTCCTCTGATAAAACAGCTCAACTCGTGAAGCAGTTCTATTGGTGGCCGGGTTTGGTTTCTAATGTGGACCACTGGTGTAAGACCTGCTTGGTGTGTGCTTCTGTTAACCAGGGGTGGCCTGGCCATACAAGGCTCGCCAGGTCAGACCCACCGAGGGGTACCTGGGAGTCTTTGCAGATCGACTATATCGTCCCCCTTCAACCTGCAAGGTTGCATCCCCACAAGGAACACATCTGTGCACACGACAGCACGTGTGTTGGCTAACCAGATCAATCTTTGCGGGGTCCCAAACTGCTTCAAATCTGTTTTTTTTTTCTATTTCTGTCTGAACAGGCTGGTGGTAGTTGTCCCCTGGACCACAGAGGCCAGGAGAGTGATGGGACCAACCTACATTTAGTTCGGACAGTGAGTAGAGCTTAACCATGCTCTGGTATGGAAGCATAGTGGGCCATACACAAACAACCAGATTCCACTTTATCCATAGGAGTAACAGGAACAGATAGATACATGGCCCTCTGTGGTTATCTCAGGACCAAATTGTGCCACACAGATCTGCTGTAACATAGGACCCAGCCATCTTCCCGCCTGCATAGACAATGACTTTCTGTTCATTCACATAGATATCAAGTTTAATCTTGGCATTTGTTTCCAACACAAAATAACAATCTGTTTCCAGTTATTGAATAAAACAAATTCACCCAAAGGCATACTGAACACACTTCATTCTGTTTATAACAATGAATCCCAAGAAGTGTTACCACATGACGAATCTGCTTCCTGTCACATATAGGTGCAAGCATGATGCACATCATAACAGGACACATCAGCACATTGTTATTGTATAATCAGTCTTTTCCCATAGGTGACCTCTGCAGACCCAGACCATTCGTCTGGACAAAACTGCAGGGAGGGTATATACTGTGTTGGTTCGTGTGCTGCTAATTTCAACAGCCTGGACAAATGTAAAGAGTTGTTCATGGTCAACAAAGTATTGTTTTAACTTCATTACATGTCAGTGGAGGCTGCTGAGGGGGAGACGACTCATAATAATGTCTGAAACGGAGCTAATGGAATGGCACAAAACACATGGAAACCATGTTTGATGTTGTTGAGACTTTTCCACTCATTCCGCTCCAGCCATTACCAAGTGCCCATCCTCCCCAAGTAAGGTGCCACCAACCTCCTGTGCTACATGCGGTTACCACAATCCAACAGTGTCCATAACCATATCCAGTCCCTAAAGTTGGTCCTGTTAAAAAAAACATTAACACAACCCTTTTGCATGATACTAGTCTAGTTACGATTCATGTGTTCTACAACATATCTAATATTCTGGCAACATTCCAGGTTCATTGTAGCAGTAATGGTAGAACACACATGGTTGAAGACACGTATTGAGGATTTGATTTCAGGTTACAAGGGTAGACTTAATCACAGCTTTGACTGGCCTCTTTGGGCTGGAATTTCCATGTCTAAGACATATCAGCTGGCTAAACAATGACAATATACTGCATGGATTTCAAATCAAGTAGTTACTGGTTTTCAGCACCTGACGCTTGGTGTTGATAGTATCATCAAGGCCATCAAGTCAGAAGCTGAGACATTATTGAAGCTTAGTCTCATGGTTTTTGTCTAAACCCACACTGTGGAACACAACTTATAGAACTTACACACAGGACTTGTTCACAGCTGCACGGCAGGAGATATTGGATCTCTGCCTGGGTAAGGCACCACGCCATGCGCTGAATAACCTTATTGTTTCACTTGAACTAGAGAAATGGTTCAAGTCAGACAATATTCAGAATATTCTATATGCAGAACTGTTAGCTGCTGTGATGTACAATTCTAGAGGATATTTTGGCTGTATTTGTTTTTATTTAACTTTCCCTTTTATTTTTCCGGACCAAACATTTCCAACTCGAGCTCCACCCTTTGTGGGTGGTCATTAAAGACCAAATCATAAAATGTGATCACTTTGCTGGCTATTTTTTTGTGAATGGTACCAATACGTTGTTAACAACTTAGTCTTGTTGTCCTGAGACTTCAAGTTATGTAATTTGCACCTGTAATACATTGTCACGACTTCCACCGAGGTCGGGCCCTCTCTTTGTTCAGGCGGCATTCGGCGGTCGACGTCACCGGTCTTCTAGCCATTGCTGATCCATCTTTCATTTTCCATTGGTTTTGTCTTTATTTTCTACACATCTGGTTTTCATTATCCAATTACATGTTCATGTATTTAACCCTCGTTAATGATTATTTGCATGATTATTTCTATGTTCTGTTCAGTTCATGATGGCTGGTTTTTCAAAGGGTGCTGTGTTCACCCGTGCGTAATATTTACCGTTGGTTATTGGTCAAATGTATTTGTTTTACCTTGTGCCTTTATTTTTTGAGTAAAGTACGTTGCTCCCTCATTTTGCTATCCTGCGCCTGACTTCATGCACCAGCTACACTAACCTTCTGACATACATTGCAATCTATAACTTTTAACGATACTGTATTGATGAACGTATGATCATTGCATGCCATCCTAGTGTCTCATAGCCAGTGGCGTGTGATAAGCGAGATTACTGTAATTATTTCTTGACCTGTCCAGCTAACCACACTTTCTGCTTGGAAGTGACTGAAGATTTCACAATAGGAGAGCTGAATATTCTAGGCAGGGTAACCATGAACACTATTGCACCCTGGTGGGAGGATACCTATGAGATGAGCACCAGGTCTCTGATGGAGTCTATGGCCATGGTTCAGGAGCTTCTGCAGGATTCCAGCTACCATCTTGCACACTCCCAGGTCATAGTCAACCTGGCCAAGAAGACCTCAACTATCCTGACCAGTGCCTCCCTTGCCTCAGCCATATACGCATACACGTGGTGGGACTGGGTGTACCGCCCGTGCGTCTTGGCAAGCCAGCTTGTGGTAACTATAACTTTAGTACAGTGTTGCTATTGCAGACATTGGATCACCTCTCTTCGAAAGACCACTTCAACTTCTTTCGCTATGGCACCTCTGGTTCTTTCCCAACCCAGAGGTTCCAAACAGGGGATTATTGTAGTCGAAAATAGAGAGAGTAAACTAATGTGAACGATGATGAAGGCCAGTGATGAAGCGTCTAGCGACTTGCTGGCCCGGAGCCCAGTGTGATGACTCAATCACGATTTATGGCATTGTTTGAATGACAGACCATCTGTGGACTACCACAAGGGTCAAACACACCTTATCCGTGGCAATCTCAATGAAGAGACATTCCCACAGAAGTCCTAGGGTCACTGAAGCCAGGAGAGGTGAAGACTAATTCAACTTGAATCTATGAAATGAATGTTACTGTGTGAATTACATTCATGTTTGCATTGTTTCAAGAGTTCACAAAGAGCTATGAATTATGGTATATGTTATTGTACTGTAAGTGCTATGGATTTACAGAGACACTGTGTTACTCTGTTGGTCGGACGGCAGATAGTTAAAGGAGCGACACAGGGGTGTGCTCTTATCATACAGTGTTGAGCTGTGGTGATTAGATTAGAGAATGGGTGTTGAGTTTCATACCTTTTGTTGTTATTGTTTTGGGCAATGCAAAGTGACGGTAATTAGATGATGGGAGATACTGGGATTTGCCACTCTTGGGAGAGTAAAAGATGGGTTTAAACGTTGATCATGGAGTCATTGGTAAACCGATCTCCTGATGTACGTTTGTATGTAATAGTAGTGAATTTTCTATGCCGTTAAGACTTATTTTGTATTATTTTTATCATGAGGATTTCTGGTGTGTACCATTTTCTAATTAAACTCCTATTGTGTAACTGTAATACATCTGATTACTATTAAATGGATACGATCCGTAGTCCTCACATTTCTGAGTATGCTACTGCTATTACTATTACTATTCCTGCTACTACCGCTACTGCTATTACTATTCCTGCTAATGCTGCTGCTGCTACTGCTCCTGCTATTACTATTACTATTCCTGCAACTACTGCTACTGCTATTACTATTCCTATTCCCGCTGCTGCTACTGCTACTACTACTAATGTTACTGCTACTACAACTACTGCTATTACTATTACTATTCCTGCTACTGCTATTACTATTCCTATTCCTGCTGCTGCTACTGCTACTACTACTAATGTTACTGCTACTACAACTACTGCTGCTGCTGCTACTGCTACGACAACTACTGCTACTGCTATTACTATTCCTATTCCTGCTGCTGCTACTGCTACTACTACTAATGTTACTGCTACTACAACTACTGCTGCTGCTGCTACTGCTACGACAACTACTGCTACTGCTATTACTATTCCTATTCCTGCTGCTGCTGCTACTGCTATTACTATTACTGTTCCTGCTACTGCTATTACTATTCCTATTCCTGCTGCTGCTGCTACTGCTATTACTATTACTGTTCCTGCTACTGCTATTACTATTCCTATTCCTGCTGCTACTGCTCCTGCTACTGCTATTACTATTCCTATTCCTGCTGCTGCTGCTACTGCTATTACTATTACTATTCCTGCTACTGCTATTACTATTCCTGCTGCTGCTACTGCTACTAATATTAATGTTACTGCTACTACAACTACTGCTGCTGCTGCTACTGCTACGACTACTACTGCTACTGCTGCTACTGCTACTTCTACTACTGCTACTACTCCTGCTACTGCTACTACTGCTACTACTCCTGCTACTGCTGCTACAGCTACTAATGCTGCTACTACTAATGCTACAACTACTATCACTACTTATGCTACTGCTGCTGCTGCTACTACTACTACTGCTAATGCTACTGCTGCTGTTGCTACCACTACTACTGCTGCTACTACTGCTGCTGCTACTGCTACTACTGCTACTAATGCTACTGCTAATGCTACTGCTGCTACTACTGCTGCTGCTACTAATTCTACTGCTACTACTACTGCTACTCATTCTACTGCTACTACTACTGCTGCTACTAATTCTACTGCTACTGCTACTAATTCTACTGCTACTACTGCTACTGCTACTAATTCTAATGCTACTAATTATACTGATACTACTGCTACTGTTACTGATTATATGTGCTACTACTGCTGCTACTACTGCTACTACTGCTGCTACTACTTCTGCTACTACTTCTGCTACTGCTGCTGCTGCTGCTACTACTACTAATGCTACTGCTAGTGCTACTACTGCTATTACTACTGCGACTGCTACTGATACTACTACTGCCTCTACTACTGCTATTACTTCTGCTACTGCTACTGATACTGATACTACTACTACTATTTCTAATACAGTCACTTAGCCTCAATTTTTCAACACTAGCCTCTAACAATTTCAAATTCAAAAATTATTCTACTAACATAAAAATACTAATGAAAAAGTACCCTTTCTACTTCCCTCTGCTCCCATCATCACAAAAGGTGTGAGACAGTGTCAGGTTTGTCTGGCAGCCTACACAAACAAAAAAATCTACACCATGCCAGTGCAAAGTTTACACATCAGGTCTGATTATTCCTTCTCATCTTGTTCCTTACTTTTTTTACTCTGCACTTCATGTATTCTTTCTTTCAGAAAATACTGTAACATGTGCCGCCACCTAGTAAGTATGATCAACGCCAGACTAGAATAAAAAAAGTCCTCCTTAGAATTTCTTTGTACTATACACATTGAGTCATAAGCCCCGTTTATACCTGGTTCTAACATGCGTCCTTTGTCCTGGTCTTGTCCACATTCGGAATGGGCCCACATTTTTAGACAGGTGTGGACAATTGAAATACGCATTGTGATCTGTCTGTGATCAGATCTTCCTGACCACCTCCGGAGGTAGTCAGGGACCCAGTGTATTTGGATATTATCATTCGAGTATAAACCGATCTGGATGGTCAAATAATTTAAATCATCACTATACCGGTCTCTAAAATCATTGACAGGTAACACCATGTCTTAAAATAAATAAATACATCTTATTTTGAAAAAATGTGTCAAATAATCTGCATACTGGGAGGCACCAGCGAATCTGGTCACAATGCAGACACAGTGGAAGGATAGGAGACACATACCGTGTGTAGATGCAACGTTAACAATTTGGGCACATTCAGAATATGGATAAGATCAGAAAAAAAGGCGCATGTTAGCACCAGGTATAAACAAGGCTAGAGACACAGTTAGTAATATGGAAACTTACTGTCAGTCAGTCAGTCAGTCAGTGCTGTTCCCTCAGTCAACGATATCCTGTCTGAGACTTTCCTCCTCCTCCTCTCTCTTATACATCAGCCACCTCTAGTCCCTCCTTTCAGCTCCATTAAACCTCCTACAGCACTGTCTGGGCCCCACTACGGGAAAACACAAGCATGTCACGCACTGTGCCTTTGTTGGGCCTTAGCTCATTGACTTCTGCATAGAACCTTTCTGAAGAAATAATTCACATCCCATTTCAGCTGTATTTGACATGAAACTATTGAAAATATACGGGAAGTACAGTACTACTTCCTCTTCACTATGGGTACAGTACATCATTCCTGTGCAGCAGTTAAATAAAGGGAGGAATAACGTGGAGTACATCGAGCTGCGTTATTCCCCCTCAGTGCTAGTGGTTTAGTGTCACATGTCCTGCATTTGGCATCAGCCTGCAGGTTGATATGCTTGATATATGTTGATGACGGACATTAGTGAACTAGAAATGGATGCCGGTGAAAACGGTCAAAAGCTGTGGTGGTTGTAAGTATTTAGTAATGTTACAGTGCAAGTTCAACTCATGAATGTAAAGGGTATCTAGAGGAAGTTACGATCTAGTGAAAATGCCCACATTTACAATAGTACAACATATGCTCCTAATATTCTTTGTGGTGAATGTGGAATTTGTTTCTAGAGTTTTGGTGTAAAGTTCACCTACATTTAATCTCTAGGACAGACTAGGTAACATAGAGATTTCCAGTTCTCGGTTACCAGGGGTGTAAAGTACTTGAGTAGTACTTTGAAGTATTTTTTCTGAAGTCGTTTTGGGGGGTATCTGTACTTTACTTTTTATATTGTTGACAACTTTTACTTCACTACATTCCTAAAGAAAATGATATACTTTTTACTCCATACATTTTCCCTGACACCCCAAATTACTCATTACATTTTGAATGCTTAGCATGACAGGAAAATGGTCCAATTCACACACTTATCAAGAGAACATCCCTGGTCATCTCTACTGCCTCTGATCTGGCGGACTCACGAAACAGAAATGCATTGTTTGTAAATTATTTGGAGTGCCATCTGGTTTGCATAATATAGGGAATTTGAAGTGATTTACACTTTTGATATGGAAGTATATTTAAAACCAAAACTTTTTGACTTTTTCTCAAGGAGTATTTTACTGGGTGACTTTCACTTTTACTTGCGATATTTTCTATTAAGCTAAGACAATGGGGTACTTTTGGTTGCGGAGATTAACCTAGTGTATGTCAAATCTACTGGGATCTACAGTGTTGGTATGACACATACATTGTGTATGCATAATTTTATTTATTTTACCTTTATTTAACCAGGCAAGTCAGTTAAGAACAAATTCTTATTTTCAATGACGGCCTAGGAACAGTGCCTGACGGCCTAGGAACAGTGACGGCCTAGGAACAGTGCCTGTTCAGGGGCAGAACGACAGATTTGTACCTTGTCAGCTCGGGGATTTGAACTTGCAACCTTCCGGTTACTAGCCCAATGCTCTAACCACTAGGCTACCCTGCCGCCCCAAATAATGCAGGACAGTTGTTTAAACTGGCCAATGAGTTGGTGTTTACCCTGTTAGTTTTTACTGTAACAAACGGCTCACACCTATATTTAATTTCCTTATTTACCATATCTCGACATGAATCTAGTTATAGTAAAACATGTGTGCTATGGACAGACAGATGTTTAAACTAAACTTAACTTACTCCAAATTCAAATCAACCATAACAGTAGTTTTTGAACAAATGTTTATTTTACAAAAAAGCTAGCTAAATACACATTGTGGGTTACTCTATAGTGAGGGAAACTAATATACTGATGCGGTCTTCACTGACGCAAAGTAGATGTTGTTTATACTGTACCGAAATTCACCTGAGATCATAAATAGACAAATTGACACAATCAACCAATAAGAGTCCACATTTGAGTTGTCATGTGACGGTGACAACCCCTCTATTACTGAAATGGAAAGACAACCCAGAGAAGATGGTGGTAATCCAGGCAGACAGAGGGCATCATGGGGAAATATGACGGGGCAGCAAGGGTCTAGAGTTTGGGCATCTTGGCAGCATTGAGGCGCATGGATACGCAGGAGGAGCCAGCGGCGTAACGCATCTCCCTCAGCATCCCGCTCCATTCCTTCTTGTCCTCCTCGTACCTAACACAGGGAAAAGGAAGATACAGTGATGAGGAACAAACCAAGACATTGTTGATTGTTTGTACAGTACCACTGACCAAGTAGGGCGCTCTCATTTATTTTTTCATTTAGCTTTACTTTTATTTATTATCATACATTTATACAACAAATTATTATAATTGAACTAAGATGAATATGTTCTACTTCTTTGTCCACAGGAATGGAAATGCAAGCCATCTAAAATAACAAACCCACATCAAACAGGGCTGAACAAGGTGAACTTGTGTTAGCTCACTGAGTTACTGCCTAGGCTTTAGCATAATGGGCTAACACAGTCCACAGTATTTATGAAGAAGACCTTGGTTCAAATCCTGGTTGATGACATAACAACGTTAAAAGAGGGGACTTACTGCCAAACATCTGTGACCTCTGCGGGGACCACCTCCTTGTTGTCATTCTGGATGATGGTGAAGCCCCCCACGGCGTACAGGACCCCCTCACTGCTCAGCAGGTTCACTGAGCTCCTCTCCTGGGGAAAGTCTGTGAACGTCTCCCATCTGCGAAAGAAGGTCATTAGGGATAGCATCAGGGGGACTCTTTATAATTAAGGCCATCCTGACTCAAGATGACTAATAACGTTCAACATCCAGAACCAGCAAATGGTATTGTTATGGTGAATGATATTAAAAGGTGTAACACATTCTTAAACTGATTTATTACCAAAGTAAATGCTACATACTTGTTTGTTCCAAAGTCGTAGACTTCAGATGCAGCAGTGAGGCCTTCCTCGTTGACTCCACCGGCCACCACAATCTTTCCGTTGTAAACGACGGCTCCGAACATGGCTCTGGCTGTCTTCATGGCAGCCAGCTCCCTCCACTCTGACTGCTTGTGGTTGTATACAAACATCTTGTTCAGGGCTTTGCTGCGCAGGAGAATGATAGACAGAGTTGTCAGATCTCAGGAAATGTCCTAGATCTAATGTCTTAGAATGATAGACTAGAAACAGCTGCAGCTCACACCATATCTTTAGCACACGCACATAAACACACTAGATTTTCTATCATCGTGGCGACCTAAAATTGATTTTCATTCAAAATCCTATTTTCCCTAACCTAAGCCTAATTGTAACCCAAACCCTAAACATATTCCCTAAGCTTAAAATAGCCTTTGACTTTCCCCATGAATTTTCCTTGTTTTACTATCCTCATGTGGAATTCAGGTCCCAACAAGGATAGAAGAACAAGACCACACACACAGACACACACACACACACACATACTTGTCATCAGTCTTTCCTCCAATGCAGTACACCAGGCCCTTATGGGAGACCACAGAATGGCCGTGGATCTTCAGGGGAAGCTTTTTGGTCTCACTCCACTTCATCTTCCTGGGGAAAGCCATTACAGAACAGGAGGGTCAAAACACACACTTCAAATGGTAGAGAGAAGCGCTGAGAAGTCCTATATCTTTCTACTGTACTGAGTGAATGAGTGATATGAATGCTATTCCACTCACTGGACATCATAGCACATCACAGAGTCCAAACACTTGTTGCTTTGGAGGTCTTTTCCAGCAATAGCGAACAGCAGGTTCTCACACTCTCCCATGTTGAAAAGAGCTCTAGGGGAAGGCATGGGGGGCAGAGCTACCCAGTCAGCTGCAAGAGTGTCCAACTGAAATACACAGGGTTGAATGAATGAATGATTGAATGACTGCACTCATCTATTACGAATAAGTGTTATGAATAAAAACAGTTTATTCTAACAGCAAACAAAGACTTTGTCGATGTAACTTAGGGAGCTAACGTAAATTCTGAAAGGCAAATATTACCAATAGAAGATTTGAAACCATCAAAAGAAGTGACCCAAACTCTAAATGAACAATGATTGGTTACCTGATAGAAGTAGCACTGTAGGGGAGCGTCCTTGTCCTCTTCGTCCACAAACAGTCCTCCGATGAGGTAGAGCTGGTTCTTCTGTGACGCCAGGCTGACGTGGTTCCGGGGGATCTGTTCCGACATGGCCGCCAGGAAACACTCGTTCTCGTTGACGTCGTACGCCACTGCTGCCGTGTCGTTGATCATCAGGATCAGGTCGCGGACGTACATGCCGTGGCGACGGTTATCGTTCAGGAAACCTGGGAAAACCTCCTCTGTCTCGCCACCCTCACCATCCGCCCCCTTATCCCCAGCTACCTTCTCCTTCTTCTCTGGGAGCTTTCCCTGGAATGCGTCTTTGATCATCTGGACCTTCTTCAGGAGTTCTGGGTCGGCCTTGATGATCTCGTCTGTCTCCACTTTGTCGTGGAAGTATTTCTCGGGCATGAGGCGGAAGCGGATGCACTCAAAGGCGTCACCCAGTACCTGGACACGTTTGTCTTTGTCGTTGCGGACCCATTTCATGAGGGCTTCGAACACCATCTCCTCCTTCTCCACATTGAGCGAGTCGCCACCGATGACAGCGAACAGTTCATGAGCGGCCAGCTGGAGGAACTCCTCGTCTTTAGAGAGGATATCGAAGCGGTCTGCGATGTAGTCACGGGCGGACACCGCCAACCTGGGCACGTTGAGGACCAGACCCATCCTGAAGATTGCCAGACAGTTGGTCACGGAGAGCTTCTTCTGAAGATAATTAACACACACGGTGAAGACTGAAGGTATCTGGAAACGATTGGCTACGGCAAATATGTCCTGCACATTTTCGTCGGTGAGGTCAATCTCGGCCGAGTACAGATATGTGATGATCATGTCCAAGATGGCGGGATTGACATCGTCCAGGACCACCTCCTTGTTGGCCTCCACCTCCTTGCCGTCCTTGGAGAAGAAGATCTCTCTGAAGTATGGGCTGCAGGCAGCCATGATGAGTTTATGGCAGGGGAAGCTCCGATCGCCCACTTTCAGAGTGCAGTCCACAAACTTGTTTTCGTTCAGCAGCTCCTTGAGGCCATCCTGGAGCAAGGTGCTCTGGAAGAGGCGCAGCTCCTCCTTCATGGCTTTGGGGTCCATGGTGTTGGGAAATCAGTGGCTTGCAGAGGGGAAGAAATGGTGGCCACAGGTCCTCTTGGCACCCAGTCCAGGCTAGAAAAGGCTGAGCAGAGAAAAGGTTCCCAGCCTGAATCCCCCACTGCCTACTGCAATTTAATCCTATCCCCTCTAAATATAGCTGCCTGCCTGCCTGCCTGCCTCAGTCGGTAGGAATCTCAGCACTGCCAAATCTGAATGCGGAGACCGACTCATACAGCTGTCACAGACTGAAAGAAGCAACTGGGGTGTTCCGGGCTATAGTCCACTACCATGATTCAGCCTCAACACTGTCATTGGTTTAGTAGTGGCTAAAGAGGGATAATGCTGTCAATGCTAATGGTTAATAACCCAATATTGGTTGTTTTGACCACTGGCTCCACCCTGTATCTCAGTAGCTTTAAATAATTTGAAAGGATGTTACATGATCTTTCATTCCTTCATTCCCATTCCTTCATTTCCAAACAGCCATACAAGCTACGGTAATGCCTCTCAATTAAACTTTTTAAAGTGGATTCTTGGATAATATGTCCCTATGCTACTGTACAAAATACAATGTACTGTCATTTTGCTTGAATTTAGCCCTAAGACTGACAAGGCTTGGATTCTATCTACTGAGGAAGGTTGAGAAAAGTTGAGTATGGTCAAGCAGCAGCAGCTGGCCTCTCCACCTATCAACACTCCTCATTTTCCCTTCATTGTTCTGGGGGTCATAGGACTGCTGACAGGGGGCGAGGCCTTCAACTTCAAGCCCTGAAAATAGCCACTTTGTCCTGAATTACACTGTACTATCAGAGTAGGCTTTAATCTCTGTAAAACTCAGATGACTACAGATAAAATATATAGCAGGTAAACTTAGCTTAATTATAAGTCAAAGTGTTTGGAGTTGGGTGGCAGTGTGGACACTAAATATAGACCATTTGGACAGGAGTGGAGTGTCTCACAAGTAATATAAATATAGTGTAGTGCACAGACTAGTGTCACCTCGCCAATATTAGAAATGGATCCCTATGGAGTGCTGTGGCTACAGGAAGAGGTTCCTAAGTCCATAGAAAGTGGGATTTAGAGAATACTTTCAAAGTACATTCATCTTGTTAGTATTGATGAAAATATTAAGTGGTTTAGTTAAACTCACAGACGTTTATTTACTCTCTATGAAAAGTCATTTTCTCGGAGCATGATACATTTGTAGACAGACACCATCCATATTACTAGGACAAGCTCCACAAATGGTTGACATCTCATTACAGGCTCTCAATCAAATAGATTGTCGTTTTAACTATGACCATTTCTTCTGACAATGTGTGATCTCTGTCAAACTTGATTGAATTTGCAACATGTGCACATATTATATTGTTACAGTTCTATAGGCGTTATCAAGTGAGCTACCACTGGAACAGCTGGGGGTCCCTGATGTCCCTGATGAGAGAATTGAGAACCACTGACGGATTCAGTCAACCATTCTCAATGGACACAAGGTCATTCGTGAGTCTTTCACAAGACACTGCACTGGCCATAGACATATACAATATTTAATAGCATAAACACAGATGACAAACTGGATTGACACACTCATTCAAAAAGAGGTGTGAGCAAACCGCGCAGCGAAATATTCTAATGAGCCGGCGCACCTACATTTGAATTATCACTAAAAAGAGCAAAGAACCCTTTTGTGAACTGTAAAGAACCATTGAAGAGCTCAAAGGATTTTTTGAGTCATTATGGTTCTACATAGAACCATCACCTTTCCCAAAGAACCTTTGACGAACCCTCGTTTCTGGTGTGTATCAGGCAAGGCAACTTTTCACCAGTAGAGGACACCATACAACTATAATATAATCCATGTGAACCAGTGTGAAATAAATGGCAACAATTGTAATGTAGAAAACTGTATGGTAATGTACTTGAATGACAAACATCGCAAATTCAGACGAACAAAACAAAATCATCATTTTTATTCATAAAAATCTTGGTAAAAAAAAACAAACAACACATTCAAATGCACAAAACTATCCCTAGACATGAACGGTAGAGCACCGTTGTCATTTCCTAGCATGGTTTGTTGACAGCACAGTGAGTTGATACAGGGTTGGTTCTTCTTGGAAATAAAATGACTTGCTCATAGTTTCTGTAAACGTGTTAATACTGGGTCACAAGCTAGATGAATAGCATTATTGCAGGAACATGTTGTGGCACCAATGTTAATATTCCTCAATTTGAACAAAGCCGATATTATAATTACGCTAGCAATATAAAATCAGTGATCAGCATAAAATAGTTATGACATGAGATATATACAATACATACTGATTCTATCGAAACAAATCTATAGACCATTCTGATTTGGCACTGGAACCATGTATGTATTAATTCATCTGTGAATCAGTGTCTAATACAGAAAGTGGTATTTTCTATTATATCTTGACTACATTCCTGAGTGAGATTGACTGAATTGTGTGTTAAAATGATGTTATATGATGAGCTATCAATTCATTTTGAATGAAAATGGTAATGTTAAGTTAAAGGCCCAGTGCAGTCAAAAACGTGTTTTTATATATATATATATATATATTTCCACGCTATAAGGTTGAAAAATGACTGAAATTTCAGCCTGTTTTGGTGGGTTGGAGGTTTGGCCTTCCATGGTGACATCACCAGATGGTAAATTAGTTAATGGACCAATACGAAAGAGAGTTCCAAACCACAGTAAGGTACTTAACTGTTACCCAGAAATGATTTGATATTGAGATAAAAACGGCTGCATTGGACCTTTAAGGAAACATTATACAGAGATTGGCGGTAAAATTAAAGTTCAAATCAGTCACTGGAATTAGTTTAGGAATATTTATAATAAGTGCGTAGAGTTTTAGATCAAGGGTAGGAGAGAGGAACTAGGGAGTGTCAAAGGAGCATTTATTCAATAGTTGTGTCATAGTGTCATGACTTGACGTCCTTCCATTGTGAAGTACACGGTGCCATGGAACATCAGTTTAAAGACTGAATTGAGCGAGACAACGACAGATGTCTTCTCAGCCTGTTGTGAAGAAACCACATGACAGCATTCACAGAAAACCCATACTTGATGAATATTCAACCGAAACCAAAGATCATTGAAAGATGAGCTATACAATACCGGCTCGTTCTTGCACACATGTCCTCTTGCACTCCTCCTCTGTGTCGAAGCGGTTCTGGTTCCCCTCACAGGCTCCGTACCAGAACTGGGCGCATGCGTTGGCCTGCTTGTCGTAGTACCAGCGCATTTTGTAATCCCGACATGGGCCCTGGTCTAGGACCAGTGCACAGCGAGGGTCCAGAGGCACAAACTCTGACCGGGCAGAACACACGAAGAAGATTGTTAGTGAAGGCCCACTAAATAAACAGACGTATATAAGGATGTAGGGGCCATGGCACACTAGTATACTGATTCTGTTCATTGGCAGATATAGCTAAAGCATCAACAAAATTAGGGTCAATTTCAGTTGGAATCATTCAGTAACTGATTTCGACAGGCTTTGTAGTAATCTGAACGGCTCATATGAATCAACAGACACAGGGTAGACTGCCATGACTACATAGATATAGCACAACGCTCAGCTGTTGTTGGCAGTGGGTCCAACATACCTTTGGGAAGTTTGGGTCGTGGTGCAGGCACTAACTGGACAGAGCCTGAGGACCCAGAGGATGAAGATGACGTTCCTGATGACGTTCCTGATGAGGAAGAGGACCCTCTTGTATTTGAAGATGAGGATTCCCTGGAGGAGGAGGACGTGTTGCGCTTCAACGTGGGAACGTCCCCGCGACCAGTCTCCCAATCTGAGGTGTAAACACTTCCATCCTGGCCTCCCTTACGCTGCCCTTTCTGGAGCCGGAGGAATAGAAAACACACACGGAAGAATGAGGACCAACAAAGTCCTTACCCTATTGTCAATTAGTAACAAAACACAAATACACCGTTTTAAAGCCTGAAACAGAGTAACAAGACCAGTGTTACTATAGTGAGATAATGTACAGCAGACTAAGAGGAGACAGTGTTTTCATTAGTTCAATGAAGCATGCAAGTCAGGTCAACTATACATTGACAGTAGATTGTTTTCTGGCAAGTGCCTCTGCTAAATGTCTGTTAATGTGCTGTAAAGACCTGTACTGTGGCAGTGCCAAGGTCAATAGGCTGGGTTAGGTCTACCCTGCCACCCTGACTTTGAGTGCTGGTAGTGGTGACTGTTCGCCTCCCGTTGTTGAAGTCCTCCTGGTTGGTGGTCCCGTAGCCATTGCCATAGTTCCCGTTGCCATAGTTCCCATTCTTCCCGTTCCTGTATCCATTGGTGACACGGTTGTATATCAGATCACCGTTCTCGTCTTCACAGAACTTGCTGACTAGCTTGGACTCCAGAGCTGAGAGAGAGCGACAGAGTAACATGAGTTGTGATGACTGGGAACAGGTGATGAATCACATTGTACCGGTATTAGCCTTGGAGACTTTGCAGCAACTTGATGCAGTTAACTTGGTACATTAGGTCAATTTACAGACTACACCGTATAATAACAGTAGACCTACTGCTAACGAAGGGGCAGGAGTTTTTCTTCACTATGTCAGCTGACCAGGAACAACTCTAGAGGACAAATATACCAGGGCCATTCAACATTCAGCTAACAGTGTAATGACCTAAAGCATCATATGACACCACCTACAGATAAGACACCATAGTGTTTTAAAGGAGGCCTGGGTAAGGCAAACATTTTATAAATATTTCTCATTTTTGCTTTTCCATAGAAATGTCAAATATATGTCAACAGTCCTTCCTGCAAAGGACTATTCTACTGATTATATTGAGTGATAATCCCAAAAATCATGAACTTTTTTGTTTGGGTTTCGTGAGGAATCACTTATGACTACACCAACACGATAAACCAAAACCAACTGAATGTAACACCAACCTGGCGTTTTAACCTTACCTGGCAGCGTGTTAAAGTCATCAATGAGGTACATGTGTTCACTATCAGGATCTGACGCGATCAGGTTGAGCTCCCTCAGGAACTCGGACTGCGTGGGGTCTGACGTATTCACGATCCCCAATGCGTACATCTCGATGTTGGCTGCGTGCGCCTCCCGCACCGCAATATCCAGCTTCACCGGCTCCCGCTTATCCGTCTGTCCGTCCGTAATAACTATAGCCACTTTACTCACCCCTTTGCGAGAGCTGTAGAAGGCCTCCTGGGTGGCCTTGCGGATGGCGGTGCCTGTGTGGGTGCCCTCACCTATATAAGGGATATTTCGTATGGCCTGTTTGACGTCCTGCTTGGTCATGTGGCGCGCCAGGTTGAACTCTAGCTTGACCTCCAGGCTGTAGAGGACCAGGCCGATGCGGGTGGCGTTGCGGCCCACCGTCACGCGGTCCACCAGGGCCGCCACAAAGTCCTTGATGATCTCAAAGTTCTCCGGCCCCACGCTCTCCGAGCTGTCAATGACGAACACCAGCTCCATGGGCCGCTCCTTGCATTTGATTCCGCAACCTGGAAACAAGGCAGAGGTATACGATTCGGGCGTAGAAAGGATGTTTTCCAATGCACTCTCGACAAAGGCCTACTGTATGTTGCAATCAATGTTAAATTATACGACACAAGCACAACAAATAAATGCTTTATTTACCACAAATCTCCTTGATCATTTTAATGATGTCTTCTCTCTGTGGGTCAAAATCCAGATTGACATGGTGACTAAATGGAATAAAAAAAGACTAATGTGAACTCAAAAGACGGCTAAAGACTGAGAACTTACTGTGAGGCCCATGTCACCTTTGAACCCTGGTCTGCCCTAAAAGGAAGCAGTAAAACATTGGTCTGATCAGTTTCTACTCTGATTACAGTTAATTGTTTATTACAGTATGTATCCCTGCTATCGAATGAATCGCCCTGATTATAAAAGTGACCCATGACATGACTCACTGATTGGCCAGGAACTCCAGGGTCACCCAAATCACCTTTGACCCCTTTCAGGCCCCTCTCCCCTCCAGAGCCGCGGTCACCCTGTCATAGAGCCAGATAACACAAGGTCAAAGGTCACAAAAGTTCAAATACACTGCCATATGTTTCAAACCACTGTGTCTATCATCACCTTGGCCCCTGGGAATCCTTCCCCTGGTGGCCCCCGAGGACCTGTCACGCCCTGAGACCCTGCCTCGCCCTGAAAGGGTCCACAAAATACAGAGAAGATTTGTCATGCTCAACTCAACATTTGAAAGAAACAAGAAAATGTTTATTTGCTTGCTTAGTTCAAATTACTAGACCTACCTTTGGGCCCTGAATACCCTGCCCAGGGGGCCCCGTTGGCCCTGGTGGGCCCGGTCGTCCAATGCCACCCTAGAAATGAGCAGAAGTTATAACCATATGTACAATAGCAATTAAAAAGTGTCAGCACAACACAACACAGCCCAACCACATTGCACTACCTGTGTCAAACCTAGCTAGTCACACAAAATAAGCTAAGCCTAACAAATCCTTAACTTTTCACTTAACAAACCTAGACTTAAAAAGTGACCTGATCTCACAGGGCAGCCGTTTCACGAGCAGGCAATTTCACAGCTTGAGTGTTTCTGGCTTTACTGTTCATAGTCTGACACACATTAGCAAGCTTACTGTAGGATACCAGACCTACTGATGTGATGGACAGGGCTACCTCAACCCTCAGGTCTGCCCGCTCCCTAGGGCTTCTGGGGCTATAGGAGATGAAAAGCCTGGAGAGAAACCTGGATGTAATATTATAAGCTAGACTGCCGGCTCTGGGTATTGTGTTGGTTATAGGCACCCTGGCCCCAATGGTTCTCATTAGACCATTATGTTGGGATATATTCACATGTTCTTGGAAGTGTGTGAAAATGATATATGTCCTGTAAGAATGAAACGCTGATTATCGCAGCCTTTGAATACAAGGTCCCTGGGGATATGTGTTCACACGTACAAGGTGGATCTGCCAGCATGAGGTAATACTAGTATCGATCACCATGACTTAGTGGGTTTATGATGGCGCTGAACAAGGCTAAATCGGTTTCGCATCAGAACTGGGATTGATTCTTTGCCAACTGTTTAGCAGGTCAGCTTCTTCATGTCAGACTACAATACATACCGGTAGACCTTGTAGCCCCTCGCCGGGGGGGCCTGCTAAACCTGGCAAGCCCCTGAAGCCAATATCGCCCTAAATGGGAGAAAACACACGGCTATCATGATGTCCTCTGCTAATTGAGGTATTCTGTTCACCCAGGGCTGTTGTCATTATCCAAAATAACCCAGATCCGACACCCTCACACAGAACCATATCTTTACCTTCGGTCCAGGGATGCCCAGCCCCTCCAGGCCTGGTTCACCAGGAAGCCCCGGTAGACCAGGAGTTCCCTACAAACCACAGGTAAACACTGGGATCAACACTGGTACAACTCATGCAATAGCAACACATGAATAAGCAGCAGTGTTGCTCACCGTAGGGCCAGGATAACCATCACCTTTGGGCCCAAATGGACCAGACGGACCAGGACCTCCACGATCACCCTAAAAGTTTGTGATTAAATAAAAGTACATCAAGATTCAAGTAAATAAATATCAGTACATCAATTAATTACGCTGATTATTCCAATAAACATGTAAATCCTATGAATTATTCCCTATTATTCTAGTAGTGTGGCATAGTGTGTCTCACCTTAGGACCAGGCAGCCCGTAGCCTGTCTCCCCTAATGGTCCAGATGGACCAGGTGGGCCAAGATCGCCCTGAGACAAGAGTTATAATATGGTTAAGAGACAGTTATAACATGGTTATGATATGGCATAAACCTCATCTACATGGTGAATTGTAGGCATTTTGGGACAGAGGGCTGTTACCTTAGGTCCTATGATGCCCCGCCCTGGGAGTCCTGGCATACCCAGTCGACCTGGTGTCCCAGGCTCCCCCTAGAAGAGGTCAGAAGTCAAAGGTTGCAGTGTGACCACATTACACTACAATACAGAGTGTTGACTGATAATAATTGAGGACAATGTCCTCACCTTTGCTCCAGAGGGCCCAGCAATTCCAGGAGGCCCACCCAAGCCCCGAATGCCCCTCTGGCCCTGGTCTCCCTATGTGGAGAGACATCATTTGTCAAAGAAACAGCACAGAAAAGCAACCTCGGAATATCACAGCTGTCCAGATTAATGAAGATTAAAATCTTGAAGCAGCGATGTGAGGAGAAAAACCTGGGAATCTTCTTACCTTCTCACCCTGGGTGCCAATTCCAGCAGCTCCCTCTGGTCCCCTCAGACCACCAACACCTGGTTCACCCTATATAGACACACACAAACAGACACACAAGCAAAGCATATGAATCCAATGGTCACATTCAAAGAGGTACAGTATCAACCTATGGTGACGGAGAGATGGCAGAAGATGAAATACCTTCTGTCCCGGGGCCCCATCCTCTCCTGGGAGGCCAGGAAAACCAGCCAATCCTGACGCTCCTGGCTCACCCTGAAGAGAGATCGTTGGTTGTCTGTCTCACATTGCATCGACTACATATCCAAATGTGACACCACAACGAGGACAAACTACACATTGCGTTTCCATTGGAGGAGGACTCACCTTAGCCCCAGGTTCACCAGCCCCTCTCTCTCCTGTTGAACCTAGCTCCCCTGGTAAGCCCTGGTCACCCTGTGGATGAGAGGAGCACCCATACACAGTCATTAGCATTAGCGATCGCCTAAACATACCATAACCACAATTGATCCAAAAGTAAAGTCAAGGAAGAAGCATTCAGACACAGACCTTGGGCCCTGGATATCCATCTCCTTGTGGACCCCTGCCCCCTGGTGGCCCCCGAGGCCCCTCCATACCCTGGTAGGACAGGAAGCACAAAGTAGGCAAATTAGGACAGTAATCCATGAACTATGTATGGGTGATATTTGGTGAAACCTGTAATAATGAATAGGTGGGCCTACATACCTTCTCCCCCTGAATGCCCAGCCCTGGCAGGCCGAGAGGCCCTGGAAAACCTGGAGGGCCAAAGCCACCCTGAGGGTCACAAAGAGAGTCATTGTTGGCATCATAGCTATAATTACACCAACACAAGCTTGTGAATGTGTTACAGGAACAGTGAATGAAATAAATATAGAAAAAGTACATATACATACATATATATTAGTTTGGATATTCACCCTTTCATTAACTGTTATTAAATGAAGGGAAAGTAGTCAACATTACACAAATACTGTGCTAAAAATCCTCCTGCTAGTCACCTTGCTATTAAATATTGAGAATGTTCATGCAATTTACTATTTTGATAGGCAATAAAGTAAACCAACTCCAGATCCAATGACCCAATAATACAGTGGGGCAAAAAAGTATTTAATCAGCCACCAATTGTGCAAGTTCTCCCACTTAAAAAGATGAGAGGCCTGTAATTTTCATCATAGGTACACTTCAACTATGACAGACAAAATGAGAAGAATTCTTTTTTTTTTTAAATCACATTGTAGGATTTTTAATGAATTTATTTGCAAATTATGGTGGAAAATAAGTATTTGGTCACCTAAAAACAAGCAAGATGTCTGGCTCTCACAGACCTGTAACTTCTTCTTTAAGAAGCTCCTCTGTCCTCCACTCGTTACCTGTATTAATGGCACCTGTTTGAACGTGTTATCAGTATAAAAGACACCTGTCCACAACCTCAAACAGTCACACTCCAAACTCCACTATGGCCAAGCTCAAAGAGCTGTCAAAGGACACCAGAAATAAAATTGTAGACCTGCACCAGGCTGGGAAGACTGAATCTGCAATAGGTAACTTGGTTTGAAGAAATCAACTGTGGGAGCAATTATTAGGAAATGGAAGACATACAAGACCACTGATAATCTCCCTCGATCTGGGGCTCCACTCAAGATCTCACCCCGTGGGGTCAAAATGATCACAAGAACGGTGAGCAACAATCCCAGAACCACACGGGGGGGGACCTAGTGAATGACCTGCAGAGAGCTGGGACCAAAGTAACAAAGCCTACCATCAGTAACACACTACGCCGCCAGGGACTCAAATCCTGCAGTGCCAGACGTGTCACCCTGCTTAAGCCAGTAAATGTCCAGGCCCGTCTGAAGTTTGCTAGAGAGCATTTGGATGATCCAGAAGAAGATTGGGAGAATGTCATATGGTCAGATGAAACCAAAATATAACTTTTTGGTAAAAACTCAACTCGTTGTGTTTGGAGGACAAAGAATGCTGAGTTGCATCCAAAGAACACCATACCTACTGTGAAGCATGGGGTGGAAACATCATGCTTTGGGGCTGTTTTTCTGCAAAGGGACCAGGACGACTGATCCGTGTAAAGGAAAGAATGAATGGGGCCATGTATCGTGAGATTGAGTGAAAACCTTCCATCAGCAAGGACATTGAAGATGAAACGTGGCTGGGTCTTTCAGCATGACAATGATCCCAAACACACCGCCCAGGCAACGAAGGAGTGGCTTCATAAGAAGCATTTCAAGGTCCTGGAGTGGCCTAGCCAGTCTCCAGAACTCAACCCCATAGAAAATCTTTGGAGGGAGTTGAAAGTCTGTGTTGCCCAGCAACAGCCCCAAAACATCACTGCTCTAGAGGAGTTCTGCATGGAGGAATGGGCCAAAATACCAGCAACAGTGTGTGAAAACCTTGTGAAGACTTACAGAAAACGTTTGACCCCTGTCATTGCCAACAAAGGGTATATAACAAAGTATTGAGATAAACTTTTGTTATTGGCCAAATACTTATTTTCCACCATCATTTGCTAATAAATTAATTTATAATCCTACAATGTGATTTTCTGGATTTTTTTTCTCATTTAGTCTGTCATAGTTGAAGTGTACCTATAATGAAAATTACAGGCCTCTCATCTTTTTAAGTGGGAGAACTTGCACAATTGGTGGCTGACTAAATACTTTTTGCCCCACTGTACATGCATGCCTCATCTATAAAATGCCAGCTTGGCTCATTTTATAGTGTCAACTGAGCTGTTATAAAGTTACATGGCGTAAACACAAAATGTTAGCTAACTGCATTCTTGCTGAAGGATTGCACTCATTATATGATGAAAGCACTTGCCAATATCCCAAGGATGAATTTCACCACAAGGCTAAACTTGCCAAGACTAATCTGACCAAGAACAAACAACATTTTAAGGTCAATTAATGTTTAAATCTGTGAGAATGATCATCAGCTACCGGAATTCTATCGCTGTTTGCTTCATTCATAATGGTGTAATTAAGCAATAAGGCCCAAGGGGGTGTTGTATATGGCCAATAAACCATGGCTAAGGGCTGTTCTTGTGCACGACACAACGCAGAGTGCCTGGACACAGCCCTTAGCTGTGGTATATTGGCCATACATCACAAACCCCAGAGGTGCCTTATTGCTATTATAAACTGTTTACCAACGTAATTAGAACAGCAAAAATAACTGTTTTGTCATACCCGTGGTATACGGTCTGTCAGCCAATCAGCATTGAGGGCTCGAACCACCCAGTTTATAAACGTCATCAATTCATATCCCATAATCAGTGTGGGACCGTGATTCTATTTCTGACAGTACACACGTTCAGGTAGAATGAGGATGCATCCCAATAGTGTTAAGTAGCTTCCTCTCCTTGTCTCCTCCCCTCTATCTGAAAACACAGACTAGGTGAAAGCAAAAGACAGGAACCCTTCTGAACCAGGACTTTCCATCCACCTGTCCAGACCTTTAAAAAACAATGAAGGAAAAGAGATGAGGAGAGGAGGCCACTTTAGATAATTGACATGAACCCTTTACATCAGCCTTTACTTCACCCATTAACTTTCTCACAGCACAGCGTCCAGGCCTTGACCCCTGTGTGATTCATCACCACACAGATTCAATAGAAGCCTCATATATAACCTCAGTCTGAATGAGACCCAGACACCAGTGCTTCTGGCCACTCCTTACCCAAGGCTCTTTATGTGTTCCTGGGGAACACTGCGTGTTTGTATGAAGGCCATTCACCCAGATGTAGTTTTACAGTCTATACTGTACCTCGTCTCCTTTGATTCCAGCGCCAGGCTGTCCTCTGGGCCCCCTCGGCCCCTCCAGGCCCCGGTCCCCCTGCGGAGGGACAAACACAGCTCTTTAAAATTATTTTCAACTCTGCAGTCTCTCACACACCCAAGAGAGAAACTCACACCAGCCATACAGTGAAGGCAGAATCCCAATTTGAGATCTGTGCCCATAACTCAGACTTTCATCTACTGATGTCAATGAGTGATATAGATTTCAGATTAGGATTCTGCTCTAAGAAAGATAACAGCAACACAGACAGTTATTAATTGATGGGAAAACAACCATGATCCCGCTAACCAACAACCACAAGGCTGATGGGAACAATGGAACATTATGAAAATGTTAAACTGAGCTTTTCCTTACGTCTTGGCAAAAGGTTCAAGCATTCCGTTGTAATTTGTGTTTACGTCTATCTATGTGCCACGCCGAGGATGGTTCGCAAGGTGACAACGGACGTTCGTTTACTGTGTCTGTTCCTGCGTGAGAGACAGGAAGTCTAAACAGGAATGTGAAAGGGGTTCTGGAAACTTCTTCAGATATCTTCACAGCCTTGCATGCATCCACTCTGGACCGCCAAGGAAAGTTCCAGGGAGACCACACAGTCGAGGCGGGTTCTGACAGATGTTGAGATGCTGGAGGACATGTTTAGTGTTACTCTCATTTTTCCAGCGAAGGGCTTTGGCACTGAGCGTGAGTAGATCAGCACTGGGGGAGATGGAAACCACAGCGACCACCTGAATGTCGTTGAGTGTTCTTTGTACTTAGTTACTGCAGGAGTCAGGCTCCGACTTGAAATGATAGACTAAAATAAATAAACATGGTGAAGGACTTTACACAATAATCAAATTTGAAGCAGAGAGAGGTGTGTAAAACATGTCCATTACCTCAGAGGTTACCTCAGGTCTGGGGAGAATACACTCTGCAGCTACAGCATTAGCAATACATAAGGACAAACCAGCAACATACCTGCAACGGAGCTTAGATATAATGTACTCATAAATCCCCCATTTCTTCACCCCAGCAGGTGTTGATGACAAGGGTAGCAGGAAAAATCTTTTCAGCTCTCATGAATCTGGAACTTGTCAGAACTTGTGACTAGCAACCAGAGCACTGCTGCTCATAACCAGAGCTGTGTGTCTGGGGTCAGCCTCAATGCAGGAAAGTAAAAGCCTTGAGGCCATCTCTAACGGTAGACGCTTCTAGATGACTGGTGGAAACTCACACCGTCACTCTCTCCAGGGTAAACTGCCAGATAAATATCTCTAATGATAGGATCTGAGTGGACTGAGGTTTCAATGAAAAACATGCAATAAAAAGGATGCATCTCCTCAGTCAGTTGACTAGACTATTATGAGTCAAAGTTGCAACTTCGCCAAACAGAGATTACATTTGGCATGATGTTACTTAAGTGCGTTCCCAAAACGTAATCAAGCGTTGTTTACACAGGCCATTCAGGAATGATCAAAACAATTGTTGATCTGTGTTACCTCACTTGCCACTGGAAGCATAATGTTTTCCTTGTCGCGAAGTAGGCAATATATATCTATAAAAAAAAAACTGTCATTACCATAACACAGCTCTCTCTCTAAAGGAATGGCATGTTTGCATTGCATTTACAACCATTCTCTTACAAGTCGCAACAAGGGCGTAAGCTACAGTATAACATAATATCTTTTGAAGGCAACACTCACTGCAATTCAAATAGCATAGCCGTATCCTGGTAACACTTGAGTTCAGAGGATATATGTTAGAGCAGGGAGAAAGAGAGCGGTCTGGTTTGGGCAGATGTGGCCCATGTGTGCCTGAGCAACCCAGTGAAAAACAGATGGACTCATTTCTTCCTTCTGGTCTCAGTTGAATGACTCACTCCTTTCATGTTCTACAGGGATTCTGAATAGCTTCTGGGTGTTTCCCAGCCCAGGGCCTGTATGGGTTCACCTGACATCCTTTTGAACTCTGCCTACCTGCATGCTGGAAGTTACTCCGTAGTAGAACAAGAAATCACTGATCGATAGATCCATTGCATGTGACACTGTGATACCAAATAGAGGTGTAATTCAGATGGACTTTTATGGCGCTGCGTCTTCTCCTATAACAATAATCCATGTGATGTTGCTGGTTTTACAGTCACATATCTGGAGCCCAGACCGGGACACATCTCTGCAGACGCTCAGTCATACCTTTGGCCCGGCGAAGCCTTCTCCTATAGGACCCTTCTCTCCTTGGACGCCCTGTGGCCCTTGAGGCCCCTGTGAAACAAATCAACCAATGGTGAACAGACTTGAATAACCATAGACTCCATACACAGGTACATGAACACCCATTTCACTGAGTCATTTATGAGTATTCATAAATGCAAGCGTACATTGTGGTCAAGTATGCGTACATTGTGGTCGTGCTAACTCACCGGTAGTCCAGGCTCCCCTAAGCCAGGTGGCCCTGGAGGCCCCAGTCGCCCCTGGAACCCCACATCACCCTGCAGAGAGAGAGTGGAACACCCGCGAGGTGAGATACAACAGGTGGTTGGGGGAAAATGTAATTCCCTCATTTTTCAAAACAATGGGATGGAGTGATACCTTGGGTCCAGGAAGCCCAATCCCAGTTTCTCCTTGGATTCCAGGTGGCCCAGAAAGTCCCCGCTCCCCCTATAAAAACACACACACACACACAACCATGCAGGAACAGACACACACACTTCAGTATACAGGAAATTCATATAGAAAAGTGTTTGGCACAACAGCAATTCATAACTCTGTGTCTCTCCCTCCTTCTCCTCCACTATGGGCCATCAAGACCAGAACTCTTCGAATGAGGTGACATCATTTCCTTTGAATTCCTCTCATCTCTAACCTCACACCATCTCCATCACTAACCCAGCCATTACCTCACCACATAAACCAATACACACACACCAAACAAATCACACACACTGACCTCAACCTTAACTTTTTTCCCCTCACACATCTTCCATCAATCAAATTCTACTGGGGGTACAGGCTAGCACTAGGTGTTCTGAAACTCCTGGATAATTCCCTCATAGTCAAATCACTATTGTTAAAAGCCATTATTCTAAACAGTGCCCTCTGTAATTATTGGGACAGTGAATACATTTTTTATCTTATGGCTCTATGCTCCAAAAGTTTGGATTTGAAATCAAAGAATGACTGAGGTTAAAGTTCACTGTCAGCTTTAATTTGAAGGTATTTTCATCCATATCAGGTGAATCGGGTTTTTTTAACAGCACTTTTTGTGCCCCCCCATGAGAAAGTTAGACACATAAATGTCATACAGAAAAATGTTAACCTTCCCTGTTACTGTTATGGTGAGAGGTTAGCATGTATTGGGGGTGATATTTGTGCATCTTTCTCACTCATCATTATTGATGATTCACTCAGGATGATCCGTAATCATGGTAGCATCTGCATTAATGTATAAGTGTTTAGAAACATATTCTATTCTTAATTACAATAAAAGTGACTCCAAAATTACTCAATACATTACTTAGCATTCATTTTTTGGGGGCTCAAAATAATCTGAAACACAACCAAAACAAACAGCAAATGCATTCAACAAATGTGTAGAGTCACAAGCTTGATGTAGTCATTGTATGCTATGAATATGGGACCAAATACTTAACTTTCTACTACTTTAATACACATAAGTGAAATGGGGGGGGGGGACTATGTACTTAAAGTGCTGTAATTTCAAAACGGTTCACCCAATATGAGTGAAAATACCCTCAATTTTAAAGCTGACAGTCTGCACTTCAACTTCAAAATCATTGTTTGATTTCAAATCCAAAATTTTAGTATAGAGCCAAAAGAAGAAAACATGCTTCACTGTTCCAATAATTATGTATGGCATTCTAATAGCAGTGTGAGAAGACTGATAGTCTACATACCACACATTTTTTTCTGTTCCATTTCCAACATGTCGTGCGAAGCTAAATGTCAGACATTAGTCTGCCATTCATTTGATCTTGGATGACAGTCAAACAAGCAACATGAAGAATCTTTCGAAACAATTAAGCCTCTGACTGCCTGACTGAGTGTGGGCATATGTCAGACTTGGCAGTAATGTCGCTGAGAGAAGTTTGAAAAACAAACTGACAAGATAATAACATGATTACAAATCCCTCAAAGGGTCTGTGGCGTTCGTGCAATGACTGATGATACTTAGAAAGTAATGTATCCATTCAAAACATTAATGTACACACACTTGGTCAATCGTCTGCCATCTGCTTTTGGGCCACACTTAAATCTGTCTTTCTGTGGCTCTGGTCCAGGGCATGACGTGTGGCTTGCAGAAGGCTCAGCATCGGCAACCCGCACGGAACACCCTGGACCAGAGCTAGTCAGTCTACTCAGTGGGACTGATACCAGCGTAGTACTCAATACCGAGGTCTCGAGAATAGAGGTCGACCGATTATGATTTTTCAATACCGATTATTGGAGGACCAAAAAAGCCGATACCGATTTAAATCGGACTATTTTTATTTATTTATTTGTAATAATGACAATAACAACAATACTGAATGAACACTTATTTTAACTTAATATAATACATCAATAAAATAAATTTAGCCTCAAGTAAATAATGAAACATGTTACATTTGGTTTAAATAATGCAAAAAAAAAGTATTGGAGAAGAAAGTAAAAGTGCAATCAATATGTGCCATGTAAGAAAGCTAATGTTTCAGTTCCTTGCTCAGAACATGAGAACATATGAAAGCTGGTGGTTCCTTTTAACATGTCTTCAATATTCCCAGGTAAGAAGTTTTAGGTTGTAGTTATTATAGGAATTATAGGACTATTTCCCTCTATACCATTTGTATTTCATTAACCTTTGACTATTGGATGTTCTTATAGGCACTTTAGTATTGCCAGTAACAGTATAGCTTCCGTCCTTCTCCTCGCTCCTCCCTGGGCTCGAACCAGCAACACAACGACAATTAGCACGCGCTAACTAGCTAGCCATTTCACTTCGGTTACACGAGCCTCATCTCAGGAGTTGATAGGCTTGAAGTCGTAAAAAGTGCAATACTTGACACACAACGAAGAGCTGCTGGCAAAATGCACAAAAGTGCTGTTTGAATGAATGTTTACACGCCTGCTTCTGCCTACCACCACTCAGTCAGATACTTGTATGCTCAGTCAGATTATATGCAACGCAGGACATGCTAGATAATATCTAGTAATATCAACCATGTGTAGTTAACTAGTGATTATGATTGTTTTTTTAATAAGATAAGTTTAATGCTAGCTAGCAACTTACCTTGGCTTACTGCATTCGAGTAACAGGCAGTCTTCTTGTGGAGTGCAACGAGAGAGAGGCAGGTCGTTATTGCGTTGGACTAGTTAACTGTAAGGTTGCAAGATTGAATCCCCTGAGCTGACAAGGTGAAAATCTGTCGTTCTGCCCTTGAACAAGGCAGTTAACCCACCGTTCCTAGGCAGTCATTGAAAATAAGAATGTGTTCTTAACTGACTTGCCTAGTTAAATAAAAGGTATTAAAAAAAATTGAAAAGAAAAAAAAGGCAAATCCTCACCCAAAAATACCGATTTCCAATTGTTCTGAAAACGGCCCTAATTAATCGGCCATTCCGATGAATCAGTCGACCTCTACTCGAGACTACATATTGAGTATCTCGGTCTTGTCTCGGGTGTTGGATACATGTGAACTCGGTCTTGACTGAGTAAAAAAAACATTGAATTATCAGCTTCCAGTCAGTCAGCCAGATACAGTCCTATCTTGACACATTCATATCCTAATAGCCTTTATATCTATTATAGACATTTTTGCACAGTCACAAACCTATTGGACCCAGGCCAGTGTGTGACAGGTTGGTGATTCTGAAAGAACAGCAACCGCAAGACCAGCCCACTCATGTAGGAGAGTGTATATTTTGTAAAACACGAATGGTCAGTGGTGTAGTGTATATGCAGGTACTGTATAAGCCTTATACCCAGTTTTTTTTCCCCAGTGGGCATTGCGTATAGTTACTTCTTAATCCCCACTGAGCGTACCAAAGTAGTGTAGTTAAAAAATATATTATATATACACAGTGGGGCAAAAAAGTATTTAGTCAGCCACCAATTGTGCATGTTCTCCCACTTAAAAAGATGAGGCCTGTAATTTTCATCATAGGTACACTTCAACTATGACAGACTAAATGAGAAAAAAAATCCAGAAAATCACATTGTAGGATTTTTTATGAATTTATTTGCAAATGATGGTGGAAAATAAGTATTTGGTCAATAACAAAAGTTTCTCAGTACTTTGTTATATACCCTTTGTTGGCAATGACAGAGGTCAAACGTTTTCTGTAAGTCTTCACAAGGTTTTCACACACGGTTGCTGGTATTTTGGCCCATTCCTCCATGCAGAACTCCTCTAGAGCAGTGATGTTTTGGGGCTGTTGCTGGGCAACACAGACTTTCAACTTCCTCCAAAGATTTTCTATGGGGTTGAGTTCTGGAGAGTGGTTAGGCCACTCCAGGAATTTGAAATGCTTCTTACGAAGCCACTCCTTCGTTGCCCGGGCGGTGTATTTGGGATCATTGTCATGCTGAAAGACCCAGCCACGTTTCATCTTCAATGTCCTTGCTGATGGAAGGAGGTTTTCACTCAAAATCTCACGATACATGGCCCCATTCATTCTTTCCTTTACACGGATCAGTCGTCCTGGTCCCTTTGCAGAAAAACAGCCCAAAAGCATGATGTTTCCACCCCCATGCTTCACAGTAGGTATGGTGTTCTTTGGATGCAACTCAGCATTCTTTGTCCTCCAAACACGACGAGTTGAGTTTTTACCAAAAAGTTATATTTTGGTTTCATCTGACCATATGACATTCTCCCAATCTTCTTCTAGATCATCCAAATACTCTCTAGCAAACTTCAGACAGGCCTGGACATTTACTGTCTTAAGCAGGGGGACACGTCTGGCACTGCAGGATTTGAGTCCCTGGCGGCATAGTGTTACTGATGGTAGGCTTTGTTACTTTGGTCCCAGCTCTCTGCAGGTCATTCACTAGGTCCCCCTGTGTGGTTCTGGGATTTTTGCTCACCGTTCTTGTGATCATTTTGACCCCACGGAGTGAGATCTTGCGTGGAGCCCCAGATTGGGGGAGATTATCAGTGGTCTTGTATGTCTTCCATTTCCTAATAATTGCTCCCACAGTTGATTTCTTCAAACCAAGCTGCTTACCTATTGCAGATTCAGTCTTCCCAGCCTGGTGCAGGTCTACAATTTTGTTTCTGGTGTCCTTTGACAGCTCTTTGGTCTTGGCCATAGTGGAGTTTGGAGTGTGACTGTTTGAGGTTGTGGACAGGTGTCTTTTATACTGATAACAGGTTCAAACAGGTGCCATTAATACAGGTAATGAGTGGAGGACAGAGGAGCCTCTTAAAAGAAGAAGTTACAGGTCTGTGAGAGCCAGAAATCTTGCTTGTTTGTAGCTGACCAAATACTTATTTTCCACCATCATTTGCAAATAAATTAATTAAAAATACTACAATGTGATTTTCTGGATTTTTTCCCCTAATTTTGTCTGTCATAGTTGAAGTGTACCTATGATGAAAATTACAGGCCTCTCATCTTTTTAAGTGGGAGAACTTGTACAATTGGTGGCTGACTAAATACTTTTTTGCCCCACTGTGTGTGTGTGTGTGTGTGTGTATATACAGTGCCTTGCGAAAGTATTCGGCCCCCATGAACTTTGCAACCTTTTACCACATTTCAGGCTTCAAACATAAAGATATAAAACTGTATTTTTTTTGTGAAGAATCAACAACAAGTGGGACACAATCATTCAGTGGAACGACATTGGATATTTCAAACTTTTTTAACAAATCAAAAACTGAAAAATTGGGCATGCAAAATTATTCAGCCCCTTTACTTTTAGTGCAGCAAACTCTCTCCAGAATTATTCAGCCCCCTTAAGTTAATACTTTGTAGCGCCACCTTTTGCTGCGATTACAGCTGTAAGTCGCTTGGGGTATGTCTCTATCAGTTTTGCACATCGAGAGACTGACATTTTTTCCCATTCCTCCTTGCAAAACAGCTCGAGCTCAGTGAGGTTGGATGGAGAGCATTTGTGAACAGCAGTTTTCAGTTCTTTCCACAGATTCTCGATTGGATTCAGGTCTGGACTTTGACTTGGCCATTCTAACACCTGGATATGTTTATTTTTGAACCATTCCATTGTAGATTTTGCTTTATGTTTTGGATCGTTGTCTTGTTGGAAGACAAATCTCCGTCCCAGTCTCAGGTCTTTTGCAGACTCCATCAGGTTCTTCCAGAATGGTCCTGTATTTGGCTCCATCCATCTTCCCATCAATTTTAACCATCTTCCCTGTCCCTGCTGAAGAAAAGCAAGCCCAAACCATGATGCTGCCACCACCATGTTTGACAGTGGGGATGGTGTGTTCAGCTGTGTTGCTTTTACACCAAACATAACGTTTTGCATTGTTGCCAAAAAGTTCAATTTTGGTTTCATCTGACCAGAGCACCTTCTTCCACATGTTTGGTGTGTCTCCCAGGTGGCTTGTAGCAAACTTTAAACAACACTTTTTATGGATATCTTTAAGAAATGGCTTTCTTCTTGCCACTCTTCCATAAAGGCCAGATTTGTGCAATATACGACTGATTGTTGTCCTATGGACAGAGTCTCCCACCTCAGCTGTAGATCTCTGCAGTTCATCCAGAGTGATCATGGGCCTCTTGGCTGCATCTCTGATCAGTCTTCTCCTTGTATGAGCTGAAAGTTTAGAGGGATGGCCAGGTCTTGGTAGATTTGCAGTGGTCTGATACTCCTTCCATTTCAATATTATCGCTTGCACAGTGCTCCTTGGGATGTTTAAAGCTTGGGAAATATTTTTGTATCCAAATCCGGCTTTAAACTTCTTCACAACAGTATCTCGGACCTGCCTGGTGTGTTCCTTGTTCTTCATGATGCTCTCTGCGCTTTTAACGGACCTCTGAGACTATCACAGTGCAGGTGCATTTATACGGAGACTTGATTACACACAGGTGGATTGTATTTATCATCATTAGTCATTTAGGTCAACATTGGATCATTCAGAGATCCTCACTGAACTTCTGGAGAGAGTTTGCTGCACTAAAAGTAAAGGGGCTGAATAATTTTGCACGCCCAATTTTTCAGTTTTTGATTTGTTAAAAAAGTTTGAAATATCTAATAAATGTCGTTCCACTTCATGATTGTGTCCCACTTGTTGTTGATTCTTCACAAAAAAAATACAGTTTTATATCTTTATGTTTGAAGCCTGAAATGTGGCAAAAGGTCTCAAAGTTCAAGGGGGCCGAATACTTTCGCAAGGCACTGTAACATACACCCATTACCGTTCAAAAGTTTGGGGTCACTTAGAAATGTCCTTGTTTTTGAAAGAAAAGCACATTTTTTTGTCCATTAAAATAATATCAAATTGATCAGAAATACAGTGTAGACATTGTTAATGTTGTAACTGACTACTGTAGCTGGAAATGGCAGATGTTTTATGGAATATCTGCATAGGCCCATTATCACTCATGTATTCCAGTGGTACGTTGTGTTAGCCAATCCAAGTTTATAATTGTAAAAGGCTAATTGATGATTAGAAAACCCTTTTGCAATTATGTTAGCACAGCTGAAAACTGTTGTCCTGATTAAACAAGCAATAAAATTGGCCTTCTTTAGACTAGTTGAGTACCTGGAGCATCAGCATGTGGGTTTGATAACAAGCTCAAAATGGCAAGAAACAAAGAACTTTCGTCTGAAACTCATCCGTCTATTCTTGTTCTGAGAAATGAAGGCTATTCCATGCAAGAAATTGCCAAGAAACTGAAGATCGCGTACAACGCTGTGTTCTGCTCCCTCAAAACACCAGTCTCAACTCCAACAATGAAGAGGTGACTCCAGGATGCTGGCCTTCTATGCAGAGTTGCAAAGAAAAAGCCATATCTCAGACTGGTCAATAAAAATAAAATATTAAGATGGGCAAAAGAACAGACACTGGACAAAGGAACTCTGTCTGGAGCCGCCTCTTCACTGTTGACGTTGAGACTGGCGTTTTGCGGGTACTATTTAATGAAGCTGCCAGTTGAGGACTTGTGAGGCGTCGGTTTCTCAAACTAGACACTAATGTACTTGTCCTCTTGCTTAGTTGTGCACAGGGGCCTCCCACTCCTCTTTCTATTCTGGTTTGAGCCAGTTAGCGCTGTTTTGTGAGGGGAGTAGTACACAGAGTTGTATGAGATCTTCAGTTTCATTCTCGGTAACAAGGAGGGTAGGAAAGACGTTTCAACTTATATCTACCAGTAAATGCTAACTAAGGCAACGTTGGGTATGCAAACCAAGTTTGGTCCGAAGTGTTGGTTAGTAGGCTATTTGTAATGCCCAATTGTCATCATGTGCTGTTTGCATCTGGGGTGCAGGCATGGGTGGACATAGTCCCACACGCTGGGGAGCCAGGACGTGCCAGGCCAAGCGGTGTGTAATCATGTTTGCCAAGGGAAGCCAGAAAAAACATGTCTGTTTCTGGTCTGCCTCTGTTGATGTCCTGCAGTAGCTAGACTGCTAAATCGGCCCTTTGGCAAACCATGGATGGAGACGGGGATTTGGACTTGTGGTTTTGAATGAACTGTCTGCACAGGCCAATGATTATGACAGCAATTCTGATCTAACCATAAATGAATGTTGTTCCACAGGCCTGAGATGATTGAAGTTCAATATGTAGACTAGATGTAGCCTAGTAGGCTCACGTTAACTAGCTAGAAAACTTAGCTGGTTCATTGTTGCCCATGCAAGGAGGTCAGGCTAGCAAGCATTCTAGCTAGGTAGTATATGACAGCAAAAGCTAAAAGTGTACTGTATGACAGAGCCATAGACTGTTTTGCCAACATGAAAGAGAGGAGGATGGCATTGGTGTTCAACTAGTGTGAGTGCAAAAAATATGCACACAAAAATCAGAACCAGGGACAGCCACATGATATTTCGCAACATTGATTGGACTAAATTGCTTTTGGTATCTTTACATTTGTTTTCAGTATATTAAACTAAGCATATATAGCCTCGTTGATTTGATGATGTTTAAATGTTTAAGTTGAAATGGTGCTGGAATAGCGGAGGCAGTGCCCCTGTGGTCTTTGTGCTGACCTGCGGTAACTCTGTGGTTCTAAATCAGCAGCTGTTTAGTAAACTGGCAAAACATTAACTTGCTTGACCATGCTGCAGGTGATAACTGCAATATTAGCTTTCTGGACTTCACTGGACAGATGTAGCTCCCCGCCGGTTTTGTGATGAAAAAAACGTATGTGTGTAGCTGAATTTATGGCACCACTGTGTGACTTGTCTTTTTGTTGTCACAACCTTATTGTATATATTGGTGGCACATGAATTAATGGGTTATAGAGCAAACAACGCAATTATCACAACATAGGTTGTAATTTGGCTTTTTTTACTGGCTTGCTCAGTGATTTTTTTCCCCACCCACTGCTACTGGCCAGGCCCACCCAGATATGATCTGGTTTAAGCATTGTTGTGGACTTAGATGTTATGTTCTTGATATTTTTTCTATACAAAAAAAATTGATGTTGAGAGTGAAAATCTGAAAAACCTATAGGAAAACATAGGATTTTCCGCACAGGGCGCCTTTCCTTTTTTTGGGGCAAAATTAGAGTATTCCTGCTTCTTCAGTCACTACTACATAGGGCCGATGGAAAGACAACAGTCACACACAGCATGATGTTAAAGGATAACTAGTCCATTCACTCAGATATAATAAACCAGTGGGTCCCAATCATAAAAGCATACAAAAACACAACCATTAAGCATTTCCCAATCAAACTTATTTCCCATTGCAAAAACATTTGACGTTTAGCACAAAGTAACTGGTAAACTAAAGTTAAAATGCAACAATGTTTCATACACATAAGTTATTTTCAAAGAGATGGCTAACAACAGCAAGCGCGCTGCAATAAATAAAACAATTCCACTCACCAGATGACGATTATTTGAAACATAACTTCTTGTTGAAGTTATTATTGAAAAGGGGGAAGCTAACAAATTAGCAACAACACTCCTCTTCAATAACACCTGCTGCTGCAACCTAGCCTACAACAAAAGCTAGCTAGGCCATGGGAAAACTACAGCACAGTGACCTCTTGGCCTTCGAGAAGGCTTTTGTAAAAAAAAACGGTCCCACACAATAAATCAACATGTGATTGGTTGAATCCACTGTTATTCCAAAATGTTGCCAAAATACAGTTTAACGGCAAATGCCTTCTATCGCGCTTCTGATGGCCTAGCCAATGGCTGACTTAGTTAGCTAGATTGATCTCCCCAGAGACCAGCAAAATAAAAATCCTGATTGGATGTTTTTTTTTCTCACTTCAGTGTTAACCCTTTCCTTTCCAACAAAAACTGAAGAGATTAAATCAGAACATCATTGAAAATAATAATATAATTATAATAATGATTTTATAAATCCTTAGCCCTTCTTTCATGTTATAGAAGGCATATTTTTCCCCACTGTAATAATTTGTAGAGTGGCTCTATTTTCTCTCAGCATGCATTTTTCCACTATTCTGAATGTCTAAAGAATCCATATGTTGTTCTGAAATATGAACACAGAAACACTCTTATTATGGTGGTGATTTGACAAAATTACTATCTTCTGGTCTCGGTCTGGACTTGGTGTCAGATCTGATCCAAACCAGATTCCATAAACCCAGACAGAACTGATGTAGTCCTGCCAATAAACTGTGATGTAGTTGATTAGTTATCCATGTGGATTTGAGATAGTTTCAACCCATTGATCAAATGTGACCTAAGGAGTGGGGGATATTCTGGCACGTAAGACAGACCAGTCATTCAGTCAGTCAGTCAGTCAGTCACAAAGTAGTTGCTTTCTCTTCCATCCTATGGGCAGATGTGGTTCATCTAACTAATGGCTTTCTGTGAATGATACTGTTAATGAAAGGTATTGGGTTTTATTAAGTAAAACTCACTTTTTTCCCCATGAGACCCTCAGGCCCGACATCGCCATTTGGACCAGGTAACCCCTGTGAGAAGACAGAATAAAGTAGTCTACAAATGGACAAGTATACAAACACAATTGAGTTTTAAACTTAGAGGACAGCTTGAAGGACATGTTTTACTTAGATAGTAAACTGGGGTCTGTCAGTGACTAACCATTGAAACTACCTTGCTTGTGACATTCTTAACAAAGATGGCCGACACAAAGGATTCTAGAACAGAGGCTTACCTGTAGCCCTCTGTTTCCCCTGGTGCCAACGGGCCCCTCAGGCCCCTGGAGAAGGAGGGGGTCAGTCAGTTCATGTCAAAACATGACAAACAAACAGGAGGCACAGTCAACACACTGTCTGCATTCATCAGTGCTACATCATAGCCCAGACAAACAAAAACTAGCCAGCAACACAAAAGGTTGGCTAAAGTATAAACAGACTGGTATGTACTGACACTAAAGCTAAACACATAAAATACCATTAAACAAAAATGCACTGCAGCTCGCATTCATGGAGCTAAAGAAGACACTTTGACCCAATGGTCCCTTAGGTCAGGGGTGTCAAACTCATTTCGTTCATTGTTTAAATATGTTTTTTTATTTACTCAAACCACCCAAGGGCGGGATTGGACCCCGTCGCGGGCCGGATCCAGCCCGCATGCTATATGTTTGACACCCCTGCCTTAGGTCCTTGGTAGGGGTGCGATTGGGACGGGGGCAGGGGAGTTGTAACTTAATTTGACTAAATAAAAAAACATTTGATGAAAAAAACAAAAGAAAAAGACACTGTACCCT